>NW_027473449.1:273121-328842 GCF_050947335.1 Megachile rotundata | reverse complement strand
ATCATATAAGCATAATATGGTTAATAATATGAGTTAGATTGATAACAGGGAGTGTAATAATAATAGTAATTGTCGTCCTGTCGATCATATAAGCATAATATGGCTAATAATATGAGTAAGATTGATAATGAGAAGTGTAATGAGTATAGTAATTGTCGTTCTGTCGATCATATAAGCATAATATGGCTAATAATGTGAGTTAGATTGATAATAATAAGAGTAATCAGTATTGTAATTGTCATTCTATCGGTCATATCTGCATAATATGGTTAATAATATGAGTTAGATTGATAATAGTGAGTGTAAGAAGTACAGTAATTGTCGTTCTGTCGATCATATAAGCATAATATGGCTAATAATATGCGTTAGATTGATAATAATAAGAGTAGTAAGTATAGTAATTGTCGTTCTATCGACCACATAAGCATAATATGGCTAATAATATGAGTTAGATTGATAATAATAAGAGTAATGAGTATAGTAAATGTAGTTCTATCGATCATATAAGCATAATATGGCTAATAATATGAGTTAGATTGATAATAGTGAGTGTAATAGGTATAGTAATTATCGTCCTACCGATCATATAAGCATAACATGGTTAATAATATGAGTTAGATTGATAACAGGGAGTGTAAGAAGAATAGTAATTGTCGTTCTGTCGATCATATAAGCATAATATGGCTAATAAGATGAGTTAGATTGATAATAATAAGAGTAATGAGTATAGTAATTGTCGTTCTATCGATCATATCTGCATAATATGGTTAATAATATGAGTTAGATTGATAATAGTGAGTGTAAGAAGTATAGTAATTGTCGTTCTGTCGCTCATATAAGCATAATATGGCTAATAATATGAGTTAGATTGATAATAATAAGAGTAATAAGTATAGTAATTGTCGTTCTATCGATCATATAAGCATAATATGGCTAATAATATGAGTTAGATTGATAATAATAAGAATAATCAGTATAGTAATTGTCGTTCTATCGATCATATCTGCATAATATGGTTAATAATATGAGTTAGATTGATAATAGTGAGTGTAATAAGTATAGTAATTGTCGTTCTGTCGATCATATAAGCATAATATGGCTAATAATATGAGTTAGATTGATAATAATAAGGGTAATAAGTATAGTAATTGTCGTTCTATCGACCACATAAGCATAATATGGCTAATAATATGAGTTAGATTGATAATAATAAGAGTAATAAGTATAGTAATTATCGTTCTACCGATCATATAAGCATAATATGGTTAATAATATGAGTTAGATTGATAACAGGGAGTGTAATAAGAATAGTAATTGTCGTCCTGTCGATCATATAAGCATAATATGGCTAATAATATGAGTAAGATTGATAATAAGAAGTGTAATGAGTATAGTAATTGTCGTTCTGTCGATCATATAAGCATAATATGGCTAATAATATGAGTTAGATTGATAATAATAAGAGTAATCGGTATTGTAATTGTCATTCTATCGATCATATCTGCATAATATGGTTAATAATATGAGTTAGATTGATAATAGTGAGTGTAATAAGTACAGTAATTGTCGTTCTGTCGATCATATAAGCATAATATGGCTAATAATATGCGTTAGATTGATAATAATAATAGTAATAAGTATAGTAATTGTCGTTCTATCGACCACATAAGCATAATATGGCTAATAATATGAGTTAGATTGATAATAATAAGAGTAATAAGTATAGTAATTATCGTTCTACCGATCATATAAGCATAATATGGTTAATAATATGAGTTAGATTGATAACAGGGCGTGTAATAAGAATAGTAATTGTCGTCCTGTCGATCATATAAGCATAATATGGCTAATAATATGAGTAAGATTGATAATGAGAAGTGTAATGAGTATAGTAATTGTCGTTCTGTCGATCATATAAGCATAATATGGCTAATAATATGAGTTAGATTGACAATAATAAGAGTAATCAGTATTGTAATTGTCATTCTATCGATCATATCTGCATAATATGGTTAATAATATGAGTTAGATTGATAATAGTGAGTGTAAGAAGTACAGTAATTGTCGTTCTGTCGATCATATAAGCATAATATGGCTAATAATATGCGTTAGATTGATAATAATAAGAGTAGTAAGTATAGTAATTGTCGTTCTATCGACCACATAAGCATAATATGGCTAATAATATGAGTTAGATTGATAATAATAAGAGTAATGAGTATAGTAAATGTAGTTCTATCGATCATATAAGCATAATATGGCTAATAATATGAGTTAGATTGATAATAATAAGAGTAATAAGTAGAGTAAATGTCGTTCTATCGATCATATAAGCATAATATGGCTAATAATATGAGTTAGATTGATAATAATAAGAGTCATAAGTATAGTAATTGTCGTTCTATCGATCATATAAGCATAATTTGGCTAATAATGTGAGTTAGATTGATAATAATAAGAGTAATAAGTATAGTAATTATCGTTCTACCGATCATATAAGCATAACATGGTTAATAATATGAGTTAGATTGATAACAGGGAGTGTAATAAGAATAGTAATTGTCGTTCTGTCGATCATATAAGCATAATATGGCTAATAAGATGAGTTAGATTGATAATAATAAGAGTAATGAGAATAGTAATTGTCGTTCTATCGATCATATCTGCATAATATGGTTAATAATATGAGTTAGATTGATAATAGTGAGTGTAATAAGTATAGTAATTGTCGTTCTGTCGATCATATAAGCATAATATGGCTAATAATATGAGTTAGATTGATAATAATAAGAGTAATAAGTATAGTAATTGTCGTTCTATCGACCACATAAGCATAATATGGCTAATAATATGAGTTAGATTGATAATAATAAGAGTAATGAGTATAGTAAATGTAGTTCTATCGATCATATAAGCATAATATGGCTAATAATATGAGTTAGATTGATAATAATAAGAGTAATGAGTATAGTAATTGTCGTTCTATCGATCATATAAGCATAATATGGCTAATAATATGAGTTAGATTGATAATAATAAGAGTAATAAGTATAGTAAATGTCGTTCTATCGATCATATAAGCATAATATGGCTAATAATATGAGTTAGATTGATAATAATAAGAGTCATAAGTATAGTAATTGTCGTTCTATCGATCATATAAGCATAATTTGGCTAATAATGTGAGTTAGATTGATAATAATAAGAGTAATAAGTATAGTAATTATCCTTCTACCGATCATATAAGCATAACATGGTTAATAATATGAGTTAGATTGATAACAGGGAGTGTAATAAGAATAGTAATGGTCGTTCTGTCGATCATATAAGCATTATATGGCTAATAAGATGAGTTTGATTGATAATAATAAGAGTAATGAGTATAGTAATTGTCGTTCTATCGGTCATATCTGCATAATATGGTTAATAATATCAGTTAGATTGATAATAGTGAGTGTAAGAAGTATAGTAATTGTCGTTCTGTCGCTCATATAAGCATAATATGGCTAATAATATGAGTTAGATTGATAATAATAAGAGTAATAGGTATAGTAATTGTCGTTCTATCGATCATATAAGCATAATATGGCTAATAATATGAGTTAGATTGATAATAGTGAGTGTAATAAGTATAGTAATTGCCGTTCTGTCGATCATATAACCATAATATGGCTAATAATATGAGTTAGATTGATAATAATAAGAGTAATAAGTATAGTAATTGTCGTTCTATCGATCATATAAGCATAATTTGGCTAATAATATGAGTTAGATTGATAATAATAAGAGTAATAAGTATAGTAATTATCGTTCTACCGATCATATAAACATAACATGGTTAATAATATGAGATATATTGATAACAGGGAGTGTAATAAGAATAGTAATTGTCGTTTTGTCGATCATATAAGCATAATATGGCTAATAAGATGAGTTAGATTGATAATAATAAGAGTAATGAGTATAGTAATTGTCGTTCTATCGATCATATCTGCATAATAAGGTTAATAATATGAGTTAGATTGATAATAGTGAGTGTAATAAGTATAGTAATTGTCGTTCTGTCGATCATATAAGCATAATATGGCTAATAATATGAGTTAGATTGATAATAATAAGTGTAATAAGTATAGTAATTGTCGTTCTGTCGATCATATAAGCATAATATGGCTAATAATATGAGTTAGATTGATAATAATAAGAGTAATAAGTATAGTAATTATCGTTCTACCGATCATATAAACATAACATGGTTAATAATATGAGTTATATTGATAACAGGGAGTGTAATAAGAATAGTAATTGTCGTTCTGTCGATCATATAAGCATAATATGGCTAATAAGATGAGTTAGATTGATAATAATAAGAGTAATGAGTATAGTAATTGTCGTTCTATCGATCATATCTGCATAATATGGTTAATAATATGAGTTAGATTGATAATAGTGAGTGTAATAAGTATAGTAATTGTCGTTCTGTCGATCATATAAGCATAATATGGCTAATAATATGAGTTAGATTGATAATAATAAGTGTAATAAGTATAGTAATTGTCGTTCTGTCGATCATATAAGCATAATATGGCTAATAATATGAGTTAGATTGATAATAATAAGAGCAATAAGTATAGTAATTGTCGTTCTATCGACCACATAAGCATAATATGGCTAATAATATGAGTTAGATTGATAATAATAAGAGTAATGAGTATAGTAAATGTAGTTCTATCGATCATATAAGCATAATATGGCTAATAATATGAGTTAGATTGATAATAATAAGACTAATAAGTATAGTAATTATCGTTCTACCGATCATATAAGCATAATATGGCTAATAATATGAGTTAGATTGATAATAATAAGAGTAATAAGTATAGTAATTGTCGTTCTATCGATCATATAAGCATAATTTGGCTAATAATATGAGTTAGATTGATAATAATAAGAGTAATAAGTATAGTAATTATCGTTCTACCGATCATATAAGCATAATATGGTTAATAATATGAGTTAGATTGATAACAGGGAGTGTAATAAGAATAGTAATTGTCGTTCTGTCGATCATATAAGCATAATATGGCTAATAAGATGAGTTAGATTGATAATAATAAGAGTAATGAGTATAGTAATTGTCGTTCTATCGATCATATCTGCATAATATGGTTAATAATATGAGTTAGATTGATAATAGTGAGTGTAATAAGTATAGTAATTGTCGTTCTGTCGATCATATAAGCATAATATGGCAAATAATATGAGTTAGATTGATAATAATAAGTGTAATAAGTATAGTAATTGTCGTTCTGTCGATCATATAAGCATAATATGGCTAATAATATGAGTTAGATTGATAATAATAAGAGCAATAAATATAGTAATTGTCGTTCTATCGACCACATAAGCATAATATGGCTAATAATATGAGTTAGATTGATAATAATAAGAGTAATGAGTATAGTAAATGTAGTTCTATCGATCATATAAGCATAATATGGCTAATAATATGAGTTAGATTGATAATAATAAGACTAATAAGTATAGTAATTATCGTTCTACCGATCATGTAAGCATAATATGGCTAATAATATGAGTTAGATTGATAATAATAAGAGTAATAAGTATAGTAATTGTCGTTCTATCGATCATATAAGCATAATTTGGCTAATAATATGAGTTAGATTGATAATAATAAGAGTAATAAGTATAGTAATTATCGTTCTACCGATCATGTAAGCATAATATGGCTAATAATATGAGTTAGATTGATAATAATAAGAGTAATAAGTATAGTAATTGTCGTTCTATCGATCATATAAGCATAATTTGGCTAATAATATGAGTTAGATTGATAATAATAAGAGTAATAAGTATAGTAATTATCGTTCTACCGATCATATAAGCATAATATGGTTAATAATATGAGTTAGATTGATAACAGGGAGTGTAATAAGAATAGTAATTGTCGTTCTGTCGATCATATAAGCATAATATGGCTAATAAGATGAGTTAGATTGTTAATAATAAGAGTAATGAGAATAGTAATTGTCGTTCTATCGATCATATCTGCATAATATGGTTAATAATATGAGTTAGATTGATAATAGTGAGTGTAATAAGTATAGTAATTGTCGTTCTGACGATCATATAAGCATAATATGGCTAATAATATGAGTTAGATTGATAATAATAAGAGTAATACGTATAGTAATTGTCGTTCTATCGATCATATAAGCATAATATGGCAAATAATATGAGTTAGATTGATAATAATAAGAGTAATCAGTATAGTAATTGTCGTTCTATCGATCATATCTGCATAATATGGTTAATAATATGAGTCAGATTGATAATAGTGAGTGTAATAAGTACAGTAATTGTCGTTCTGTCGATCATATAAGCATAATATGGCTAATAATATGAGTTAGATTGATAATAATAAGAGTAATCAGTATAGTAATTGTCGTTCTATCGATCATATAAGTATAATATGGCTAATAATATGAGTTAGATTGATAATAATAAGAATAATCAGTATAGCAATTGTCGTTCTATCGATCATATCTGCATAATATGGTTAATAATATGAATTAGATTGATAATAGTGAGTGTAATAAGTATAGTAATTGTCGTTCTGTCGATCATATAAGCATAATATGGCTAATAATATGAGTTAGATTGATAATAATAAGAGTAATAAGTATAGTAATTGTCGTTCTATCGATCATATAAGCATAATTTGGCTAATAATATGAGTTAGATTGATAATAATAAGAGTAATAAGTATAGTAATTATCGTTCTACCGATCATATAAACATAACATGGTTAATAATATGAGTTAGATTGATAACAGGGAGTGTAATAAGAATAGTAATTGTCGTTTTGTCGATCATATAAGCATAATATGGCTAATAAGATGAGTTAGATTGATAATAATAAGAGTAATGAGAATAGTAATTGTCGTGCTATCGATCATATCTGCATAATATGGTTAATAATATGAGTTAGATTGATAATAGTGAGTGTAATCAGTATAGTAATTGTGGTTCTATCGATCATATAAGCATAATATGGCTAATAATATGAGTTAGATTGATAATAATAAGAGTAATAAGTATAGTAATTGTCGTTTTATCGACCACATAAGCATAATATGGCTAATAATATGAGTTAGATTGATAATAATAAGAGTAATGAGTATAGTAAATGTAGTTCTACCGATCATATAAGCATAATATGGTTAATAATATGAGTTAGATTGATAACAGGGAGTGTAATAAGAATAGTAATTGTCGTTCTGTCGATCATATAAGCATAATATGGCTAATAAGATGAGTTAGATTGTTAATAATAAGAGTAATGAGAATAGTAATTGTCGTTCTATCGATCATATCTGCATAATATGGTTAATAATATGAGTTAGATTGATAATAGTGAGTGTAATAAGTATAGTAATTGTCGTTCTGACGATCATATAAGCATAATATGGCTAATAATATGAGTTAGATTGATAATAATAAGAGTAATACGTATAGTAATTGTCGTTCTATCGATCATATAAGTATAATATGGCAAATAATATGAGTTAGATTGATAATAATAAGAGTAATCAGTATAGTAATTGTCGTTCTATCGATCATATCTGCATAATATGGTTAATAATATGAGTCAGATTGATAATAGTGAGTGTAATAAGTACAGTAATTGTCGTTCTGTCGATCATATAAGCATAATATGGCTAATAATATGAGTTAGATTGATAATAATAAGAGTAATCAGTATAGTAATTGTCGTTCTATCGATCATATAAGTATAATATGGCTAATAATATGAGTTAGATTGATAATAATAAGAATAATCAGTATAGCAATTGTCGTTCTATCGATCATATCTGCATAATATGGTTAATAATATGAATTAGATTGATAATAGTGAGTGTAATAAGTATAGTAATTGTCGTTCTGTCGATCCTATAAGCATAATATGGCTAATAATATGAGTTAGATTGATAATAATAAGAGTAATAAGTATAGTAATTGTCGTTCTATCGATCATATAAGCATAATTTGGCTAATAATATGAGTTAGATTGATAATAATAAGAGTAATAAGTATAGTAATTATCGTTCTACCGATCATATAAACATAACATGGTTAATAATATGAGTTAGATTGATAACAGGGAGTGTAATAAGAATAGTAATTGTCGTTTTGTCGATCATATAAGCATAATATGGCTAATAAGATGAGTTAGATTGATAATAATAAGAGTAATGAGAATAGTAATTGTCGTGCTATCGATCATATCTGCATAATATGGTTAATAATATGAGTTAGATTGATAATAGTGAGTGTAATCAGTATAGTAATTGTCGTTCTATCGATCATATAAGCATAATATGGCTAATAATATGAGTTAGATTGATAATAATAAGAGTAATAAGTATAGTAATTGTCGTTTTATCGACCACATAAGCATAATATGGCTAATAATATGAGTTAGATTGATAATAATAAGAGTAATGAGTATAGTAAATGTAGTTCTATCGATCATATAAGCATAATATGGCTAATAATATGAGTTAGATTGATAATAGTGAGTGTAATAGGTATAGTAATTATCGTCCTACCGATCATATAAGCATAATATGGCTAATAATATGAGTTAGATTGATAATAATAAGGGTAATAAGTATAGTAATTGTCGTTCTATCGACCACATAAGCATAATATGGCTAATAATATGAGTTAGATTTATAATAATAAGAGTAATAAGTATAGTAATTATCGTTCTACCGATCATATAAGCATAATATGGTTAATAATATGAGTTAGATTGATAACAGGGAGTGTAATAAGAATAGTAATTGTCGTCCTGTCGATCATAAAAGCATAATATGGCTAATAATATGAGTAAGATTGATAATAAGAAGTGTAATGAGTATAGTAATTGTCGTTCTGTCGATCATATAAGCATAATATGGCTAATAATATGAGTTAGATTGATAATAATAAGAGTAATCGGTATTGTAATTGTCATTCTATCGATCATATCTGCATAATATGGTTAATAATATGAGTTAGATTGATAATAGTGAGTGTAATAAGTACAGTAATTGTCGTTCTGTCGATCATATAAGCATAATATGGCTAATAATATGCGTTAGATTGATAATAATAAGAGTAATAAGTATAGTAATTGTCGTTCTATCGACCACATAAGCATAATATGGCTAATAATATGAGTTAGATTGATAATAATAAGAGTAATAAGTATAGTAATTATCGTTCTACCGATCATATAAGCATAATATGGTTAATAATATGAGTTAGGTTGATAACAGGGAGTGTAATAAGAATAGTAATTGTCGTCCTGTCGATCATATAAGCATAATATGGCTAATAATATGAGTAAGATTGATAATGAGAAGTGTAATGAGTATAGTAATTGTCGTTCTGTCGATCATATAAGCATAATATGGCTAATAATATGAGTTAGATTGATAATAATAAGAGTAATCAGTATTGTAATTGTCATTCTATCGATCATATCTGCATAATATGGTTAATAATATGAGTTAGATTGATAATAGTGAGTGTAAGAAGTACAGTAATTGTCGTTCTGTCGATCATATAAGCATAATATGGCTAATAATATGCGTTAGATTGATAATAATAAGAGTAGTAAGTATAGTAATTGTCGTTCTATCGACCACATAAGCATAATATGGCTAATAATATGAGTTAGATTGATAATAATAAGAGTAATGAGTATAGTAAATGTAGTTCTATCGATCATATAAGCATAATATGGCTAATAATATGAGTTAGATTGATAATAGTGAGTGTAATAGGTATAGTAATTATCGTCCTACCGATCATATAAGCATAACATGGTTAATAATATGAGTTAGATTGATAACAGGGAGTGTAATAAGAATAGTAATTGTCGTTCTGTCGATCATATAAGCATAATATGGCTAATAAGATGAGTTAGATTGATAATAATAAGAGTAATGAGTATAGTAATTGTCGTTCTATCGATCATATCTGCATAATATGGTTAATAATATGAGTTAGATTGATAATAGTGAGTGTAAGAAGTATAGTAATTGTCGTTCTGTCGCTCATATAAGCATAATATGGCTAAAAATATGAGTTAGATTGATAATAATAAGAGTAATAAGTATAGTAATTGTCGTTCTATCGATCATATAAGCATAATATGGCTAATAATATGAGTTAGATTGATAATAATAAGAATAATCAGTATAGTAATTGTCGTTCTATCGATCATATCTGCATAATATGGTTAATAATATGAGTTAGATTGATAATAGTGAGTGTAATAAGTATAGTAATTGTCGTTCTGTCGATCATATAAGCATAATATGGCTAATAATATGAGTTAGATTGATAATAATAAGGGTAATAAGTATAGTAATTGTCGTTCTATCGACCACATAAGCATAATATGGCTAATAATATGAGTTAGATTGATAATAATAAGAGTAATAAGTATAGTAATTATCGTTCTACCGATCATATAAGCATAATATGGTTAATAATATGAGTTAGATTGATAACAGGGAGTGTAATAAGAATAGTAATTGTCGTCCTATCGATCATATAAGCATAATATGGCTAATAATATGAGTAAGATTGATAATAAGAAGTGTAATGAGTATAGTAATTGTCGTTCTGTCGATCATATAAGCATAATATGGCTAATAATATGAGTTAGATTGATAATAATAAGAGTAATCGGTATTGTAATTGTCATTCTATCGATCATATCTGCATAATATGGTTAATAATATGAGTTAGATTGATAATAGTGAGTGTAATAAGTACAGTAATTGTCGTTCTGTCGATCATATAAGCATAATATGGCTAATAATATGCGTTAGATTGATAATAATAATAGTAATAAGTATAGTAATTGTCGTTCTATCGACCACATAAGCATAATATGGCTAATAATATGAGTTAGATTGATAATAATAAGAGTAATAAGTATAGTAATTATCGTTCTACCGATCATATAAGCATAATATGGTTAATAATATGAGTTAGATTGATAACAGGGAGTGTAATAAGAATAGTAATTGTCGTCCTGTCGATCATATAAGCATAATATGGCTAATAATATGAGTAAGATTGATAATGAGAAGTGTAATGAGTATAGTAATTGTCGTTCTGTCGATCATATAAGCATAATATGGCTAATAATATGAGTTAGATTGACAATAATAAGAGTAATCAGTATTGTAATTGTCATTCTATCGATCATATCTGCATAATATGGTTAATAATATGACTTAGATTGATAATAGTGAGTGTAAGAAGTACAGTAATTGTCGTTCTGTCGATCATATAAGCATAATATGGCTAATAATATGCGTTAGATTGATAATAATAAGAGTAGTAAGTATAGTAATTGTCGTTCTATCGACCACATAAGCATAATATGGCTAATAATATGAGTTAGATTGATAATAATAAGAGTAATGAGTATAGTAAATGTAGTTCTATCGATCATATAAGCATAATATGGCTAATAATATGAGTTAGATTGATAATAATAAGAGTAATAAGTAGAGTAAATGTCGTTCTATCGATCATATAAGCATAATATGGCTAATAATATGAGTTAGATTGATAATAATAAGAGTCATAAGTATAGTAATTGTCGTTCTATCGATCATATAAGCATAATTTGGCTAATAATGTGAGTTAGATTGATAATAATAAGAGTAATAAGTATAGTAATTATCGTTCTACCGATCATATAAGCATAACATGGTTAATAATATGAGTTAGATTGATAACAGGGAGTGTAATAAGAATAGTAATTGTCGTTCTGTCGATCATATAAGCATAATATGGCTAATAAGATGAGTTAGATTGATAATAATAAGAGTAATGAGAATAGTAATTGTCGTTCTATCGATCATATCTGCATAATATGGTTAATAATATGAGTTAGATTGATAATAGTGAGTGTAATAAGTATAGTAATTGTCGTTCTGTCGATCATATAAGCATAATATGGCTAATAATATGAGTTAGATTGATAATAATAAGAGTAATAAGTATAGTAATTGTCGTTCTATCGACCACATAAGCATAATATGGCTAATAATATGAGTTAGATTGATAATAATAAGAGTAATGAGTATAGTAAATGTAGTTCTATCGATCATATAAGCATAATATGGCTAATAATATGAGTTAGATTGATAATAATAAGAGTAATGAGTATAGTAATTGTCGTTCTATCGATCATATAAGCATAATAGGGCTAATAATATGAGTTAGATTGATAATAATAAGAGTAATAAGTATAGTAATTGTCGTTCTATCGATCATATAAGCATAATATGGCTAATAATATGAGTTAGATTGATAATAATAAGAATAATCAGTATAGCAATTGTCGTTCTATCGATCATATCTGCATAACATGGTTAATAATATGAGTTAGATTGATAACAGGGAGTGTAATAAGAATAGTAATTGTCGTTTTGTCGATCATATAAGCATAATATGGCTAATAAGATGAGTTAGATTGATAATAATAAGAGTAATGAGAATAGTAATTGTCGTGCTATCGATCATATCTGCATAATATGGTTAATAATATGAGTTAGATTGATAATAGTGAGTGTAATCAGTATAGTAATTGTCGTTCTATCGATCATATAAGCATAATATGGCTAATAATATGAGTTAGATTGATAATAATAAGAGTAATAAGTATAGTAATTGTCGTTTTATCGACCACATAAGCATAATATGGCTAATAATATGAGTTAGATTGATAATAATAAGAGTAATGAATATAGTAAATGTAGTTCTATCGATCATATAAGCATAATATGGCTAATAATATGAGTTAGATTGATAATAGTGAGTGTAATAGGTATAGTAATTATCGTTCTACCGATCATATAAGCATAACATGGTTAATAATATGAGTTAGATTGATAACAGGGAGTGTAATAAGAATAGTAATTGTCGTTCTGTCGATCATATAAGCATAATATGGCTAATAAGATGAGTTAGATTGATAATAATAAGAGTAATGAGTATAGTAATTGTCGTTCTATCGATCATATCTGCATAATATGGTTAATAATATGAGTTAGATTGATAATAGTGAGTGTAAGAAGTATAGTAATTGTCGTTCTGTCGCTCATATAAGCATAATATGGCTAATAATATGAGTTAGATTGATAATAATAAGAGTAATAAGTATAGTAATTGTCGTTCTATCGATCATATAAGCATAATATGGCTAATAATATGAGTTAGATTGATAATAATAAGAGTAATAAGTATAGTAATTATCGTTCTACCGATCATATAAGCATAATATGGTTAATAATATGAGTTAGATTGATAACAGGGAGTGTAATAAGAATAGTAATTGTCGTCCTGTCGATCATATAAGCATAATATGGCTAATAATATGAGTAAGATTGATAATAAGAAGTGTAATGAGTATAGTAATTGTCGTTCTGTCGATCATATAAGCATAATATGGCTAATAAGATGAGTTAGATTGATAATAATAAGAGTAATGAGTATAGTAATTGTCGTTCTATCGATCATATCTGCATAATAAGGTTAATAATATGAGTTAGATTGATAATAGTGAGTGTAATAAGTATAGTAATTGTCGTTCTGTCGATCATATAAGCATAATATGGCTAATAATATGAGTTAGATTGATAATAATAAGTGTAATAAGTATAGTAATTGTCGTTCTGTCGATCATATAAGCATAATATGGCTAATAATATGAGTTAGATTGATAATAATAAGAGTAATAAGTATAGTAATTATCGTTCTACCGATCATATAAACATAACATGGTTAATAATATGAGTTATATTGATAACAGGGAGTGTAATAAGAATAGTAATTGTCGTTCTGTCGATCATATAAGCATAATATGGCTAATAAGATGAGTTAGATTGATAATAATAAGAGTAATGAGTATAGTAATTGTCGTTCTATCGATCATATCTGCATAATATGGTTAATAATATGAGTTAGATTGATAATAGTGAGTGTAATAAGTATAGTAATTGTCGTTCTGTCGATCATATAAGCATAATATGGCTAATAATATGAGTTAGATTGATAATAATAAGTGTAATAAGTATAGTAATTGTCGTTCTGTCGATCATATAAGCATAATATGGCTAATAATATGAGTTAGATTGATAATAATAAGAGCAATAAGTATAGTAATTGTCGTTCTATCGACCACATAAGCATAATATGGCTAATAATATGAGTTAGATTGATAATAATAAGAGTAATGAGTATAGTAAATGTAGTTCTATCGATCATATAAGCATAATATGGCTAATAATATGAGTTAGATTGATAATAATAAGACTAATAAGTATAGTAATTATCGTTCTACCGATCATATAAGCATAATATGGCTAATAATATGAGTTAGATTGATAATAATAAGAGTAATAAGTATAGTAATTGTCGTTCTATCGATCATATAAGCATAATTTGGCTAATAATATGAGTTAGATTGATAATAATAAGAGTAATAAGTATAGTAATTATCGTTCTACCGATCATATAAGCATAATATGGTTAATAATATGAGTTAGATTGATAACAGGGAGTGTAATAAGAATAGTAATTGTCGTTCTGTCGATCATATAAGCATAATATGGCTAATAAGATGAGTTAGATTGATAATAATAAGAGTAATGAGTATAGTAATTGTCGTTCTATCGATCATATCTGCATAATATGGTTAATAATATGAGTTAGATTGATAATAGTGAGTGTAATAAGTATAGTAATTGTCGTTCTGTCGATCATATAAGCATAATATGGCAAATAATATGAGTTAGATTGATAATAATAAGTGTAATAAGTATAGTAATTGTCGTTCTGTCGATCATATAAGCATAATATGGCTAATAATATGAGTTAGATTGATAATAATAAGAGCAATAAATATAGTAATTGTCGTTCTATCGACCACATAAGCATAATATGGCTAATAATATGAGTTAGATTGATAATAATAAGAGTAATGAGTATAGTAAATGTAGTTCTATCGATCATATAAGCATAATATGGCTAATAATATGAGTTAGATTGATAATAATAAGACTAATAAGTATAGTAATTATCGTTCTACCGATCATATAAGCATAATATGGCTAATAATATGAGTTAGATTGATAATAATAAGAGTAATAAGTATAGTAATTGTCGTTCTATCGATCATATAAGCATAATTTGGCTAATAATATGAGTTAGATTGATAATAATAAGAGTAATAAGTATAGTAATTATCGTTCTACCGATCATATAAGCATAATATGGTTAATAATATGAGTTAGATTGATAACAGGGAGTGTAATAAGAATAGTAATTGTCGTTCTGTCGATCATATAAGCATAATATGGCTAATAAGATGAGTTAGATTGTTAATAATAAGAGTAATGAGAATAGTAATTGTCGTTCTATCGATCATATCTGCATAATATGGTTAATAATATGAGTTAGATTGATAATAGTGAGTGTAATAAGTATAGTAATTGTCGTTCTGACGATCATATAAGCATAATATGGCTAATAATATGAGTTAGATTGATAATAATAAGAGTAATACGTATAGTAATTGTCGTTCTATCGATCATATAAGCATAATATGGCAAATAATATGAGTTAGATTGATAATAATAAGAGTAATCAGTATAGTAATTGTCGTTCTATCGATCATATCTGCATAATATGGTTAATAATATGAGTCAGATTGATAATAGTGAGTGTAATAAGTACAGTAATTGTCGTTCTGTCGATCATATAAGCATAATATGGCTAATAATATGAGTTAGATTGATAATAATAAGAGTAATCAGTATAGTAATTGTCGTTCTATCGATCATATAAGTATAATATGGCTAATAATATGAGTTAGATTGATAATAATAAGAATAATCAGTATAGCAATTGTCGTTCTATCGATCATATCTGCATAATATGGTTAATAATATGAATTAGATTGATAATAGTGAGTGTAATAAGTATAGTAATTGTCGTTCTGTCGATCATATAAGCATAATATGGCTAATAATATGAGTTAGATTGATAATAATAAGAGTAATAAGTATAGTAATTGTCGTTCTATCGATCATATAAGCATAATTTGGCTAATAATATGAGTTAGATTGATAATAATAAGAGTAATAAGTATAGTAATTATCGTTCTACCGATCATATAAACATAACATGGTTAATAATATGAGTTAGATTGATAACAGGGAGTGTAATAAGAATAGTAATTGTCGTTTTGTCGATCATATAAGCATAATATGGCTAATAAGATGAGTTAGATTGATAATAATAAGAGTAATGAGAATAGTAATTGTCGTGCTATCGATCATATCTGCATAATATGGTTAATAATATGAGTTAGATTGATAATAGTGAGTGTAATCAGTATAGTAATTGTGGTTCTATCGATCATATAAGCATAATATGGCTAATAATATGAGTTAGATTGATAATAATAAGAGTAATAAGTATAGTAATTGTCGTTTTATCGACCACATAAGCATAATATGGCTAATAATATGAGTTAGATTGATAATAATAAGAGTAATGAGTATAGTAAATGTAGTTCTACCGATCATATAAGCATAATATGGTTAATAATATGAGTTAGATTGATAACAGGGAGTGTAATAAGAATAGTAATTGTCGTTCTGTCGATCATATAAGCATAATATGGCTAATAAGATGAGTTAGATTGTTAATAATAAGAGTAATGAGAATAGTAATTGTCGTTCTATCGATCATATCTGCATAATATGGTTAATAATATGAGTTAGATTGATAATAGTGAGTGTAATAAGTATAGTAATTGTCGTTCTGACGATCATATAAGCATAATATGGCTAATAATATGAGTTAGATTGATAATAATAAGAGTAATACGTATAGTAATTGTCGTTCTATCGATCATATAAGTATAATATGGCAAATAATATGAGTTAGATTGATAATAATAAGAGTAATCAGTATAGTAATTGTCGTTCTATCGATCATATCTGCATAATATGGTTAATAATATGAGTCAGATTGATAATAGTGAGTGTAATAAGTACAGTAATTGTCGTTCTGTCGATCATATAAGCATAATATGGCTAATAATATGAGTTAGATTGATAATAATAAGAGTAATCAGTATAGTAATTGTCGTTCTATCGATCATATAAGTATAATATGGCTAATAATATGAGTTAGATTGATAATAATAAGAATAATCAGTATAGCAATTGTCGTTCTATCGATCATATCTGCATAATATGGTT
Source organism: Megachile rotundata (assembly GCF_050947335.1). Lineage (NCBI taxonomy): Eukaryota > Metazoa > Arthropoda > Insecta > Hymenoptera > Megachilidae > Megachile > Megachile rotundata. The sequence goes on along the minus strand of NW_027473449.1, from coordinate 311,473 downwards.
AATAATATGAATTAGATTGATAATAGTGAGTGTAATAAGTATAGTAATTGTCGTTCTGTCGATCCTATAAGCATAATATGGCTAATAATATGAGTTAGATTGATAATAATAAGAGTAATAAGTATAGTAATTGTCGTTCTATCGATCATATAAGCATAATTTGGCTAATAATATGAGTTAGATTGATAATAATAAGAGTAATAAGTATAGTAATTATCGTTCTACCGATCATATAAACATAACATGGTTAATAATATGAGTTAGATTGATAACAGGGAGTGTAATAAGAATAGTAATTGTCGTTTTGTCGATCATATAAGCATAATATGGCTAATAAGATGAGTTAGATTGATAATAATAAGAGTAATGAGAATAGTAATTGTCGTGCTATCGATCATATCTGCATAATATGGTTAATAATATGAGTTAGATTGATAATAGTGAGTGTAATCAGTATAGTAATTGTCGTTCTATCGATCATATAAGCATAATATGGCTAATAATATGAGTTAGATTGATAATAATAAGAGTAATAAGTATAGTAATTGTCGTTTTATCGACCACATAAGCATAATATGGCTAATAATATGAGTTAGATTGATAATAATAAGAGTAATGAGTATAGTAAATGTAGTTCTATCGATCATATAAGCATAATATGGCTAATAATATGAGTTAGATTGATAATAGTGAGTGTAATAGGTATAGTAATTATCGTCCTACCGATCATATAAGCATAACATGGTTAATAATATGAGTTAGATTGATAACAGGGAGTGTAATAAGAATAGTAATTGTCGTTCTGTCGATCATATAAGCATAATATGGCTAATAAGATGAGTTAGATTGATAATAATAAGAGTAATGAGTATAGTAATTGTCGTTCTATCGATCATATCTGCATAATATGGTTAATAATATGAGTTAGATTGATAATAGTGAGTGTAAGAAGTATAGTAATTGTCGTTCTGTCGCTCATATAAGCATAATATGGCTAATAATATGAGTTAGATTGATAATAATAAGAGCAATAAGTATAGTAATTGTCGTTCTATCGATCATATAAGCATAATATGGCTAATAATATGAGTTAGATTGATAATAATAAGAATAATCAGTATAGTAATTGTCGTTCTATCGATCATATCTGCATAATATGGTTAATAATATGAGTTAGATTGATAATAGTGAGTGTAATAAGTATAGTAATTGTCGTTCTGTCGATCATATAAGCATAATATGGCTAATAATATGAGTTAGATTGATAATAATAAGGGTAATAAGTATAGTAATTGTCGTTCTATCGACCACATAAGCATAATATGGCTAATAATATGAGTTAGATTTATAATAATAAGAGTAATAAGTATAGTAATTATCGTTCTACCGATCATATAAGCATAATATGGTTAATAATATGAGTTAGATTGATAACAGGGAGTGTAATAAGAATAGTAATTGTCGTCCTGTCGATCATAAAAGCATAATATGGCTAATAATATGAGTAAGATTGATAATAAGAAGTGTAATGAGTATAGTAATTGTCGTTCTGTCGATCATATAAGCATAATATGGCTAATAATATGAGTTAGATTGATAATAATAAGAGTAATCGGTATTGTAATTGTCATTCTATCGATCATATCTGCATAATATGGTTAATAATATGAGTTAGATTGATAATAGTGAGTGTAATAAGTACAGTAATTGTCGTTCTGTCGATCATATAAGCATAATATGGCTAATAATATGCGTTAGATTGATAATAATAAGAGTAATAAGTATAGTAATTGTCGTTCTATCGACCACATAAGCATAATATGGCTAATAATATGAGTTAGATTGATAATAATAAGAGTAATAAGTATAGTAATTATCGTTCTACCGATCATATAAGCATAATATGGTTAATAATATGAGTTAGGTTGATAACAGGGAGTGTAATAAGAATAGTAATTGTCGTCCTGTCGATCATATAAGCATAATATGGCTAATAATATGAGTAAGATTGATAATGAGAAGTGTAATGAGTATAGTAATTGTCGTTCTGTCGATCATATAAGCATAATATGGCTAATAATATGAGTTAGATTGATAATAATAAGAGTAATCAGTATTGTAATTGTCATTCTATCGATCATATCTGCATAATATGGTTAATAATATGAGTTAGATTGATAATAGTGAGTGTAAGAAGTACAGTAATTGTCGTTCTGTCGATCATATAAGCATAATATGGCTAATAATATGCGTTAGATTGATAATAATAAGAGTAGTAAGTATAGTAATTGTCGTTCTATCGACCACATAAGCATAATATGGCTAATAATATGAGTTAGATTGATAATAATAAGAGTAATGAGTATAGTAAATGTAGTTCTATCGATCATATAAGCATAATATGGCTAATAATATGAGTTAGATTGATAATAGTGAGTGTAATAGGTATAGTAATTATCGTCCTACCGATCATATAAGCATAACATGGTTAATAATATGAGTTAGATTGATAACAGGGAGTGTAATAAGAATAGTAATTGTCGTTCTGTCGATCATATAAGCATAATATGGCTAATAAGATGAGTTAGATTGATAATAATAAGAGTAATGAGTATAGTAATTGTCGTTCTATCGATCATATCTGCATAATATGGTTAATAATATGAGTTAGATTGATAATAGTGAGTGTAAGAAGTATAGTAATTGTCGTTCTGTCGCTCATATAAGCATAATATGGCTAATAATATGAGTTAGATTGATAATAATAAGAGTAATAAGTATAGTAATTGTCGTTCTATCGATCATATAAGCATAATATGGCTAATAATATGAGTTAGATTGATAATAATAAGAATAATCAGTATAGTAATTGTCGTTCTATCGATCATATCTGCATAATATGGTTAATAATATGAGTTAGATTGATAATAGTGAGTGTAATAAGTATAGTAATTGTCGTTCTGTCGATCATATAAGCATAATATGGCTAATAATATGAGTTAGATTGATAATAATAAGGGTAATAAGTATAGTAATTGTCGTTCTATCGACCACATAAGCATAATATGGCTAATAATATGAGTTAGATTGATAATAATAAGAGTAATAAGTATAGTAATTATCGTTCTACCGATCATATAAGCATAATATGGTTAATAATATGAGTTAGATTGATAACAGGGAGTGTAATAAGAATAGTAATTGTCGTCCTATCGATCATATAAGCATAATATGGCTAATAATATGAGTAAGATTGATAATAAGAAGTGTAATGAGTATAGTAATTGTCGTTCTGTCGATCATATAAGCATAATATGGCTAATAATATGAGTTAGATTGATAATAATAAGAGTAATCGGTATTGTAATTGTCATTCTATCGATCATATCTGCATAATATGGTTAATAATAAGAGTTAGATTGATAATAGTGAGTGTAATAAGTACAGTAATTGTCGTTCTGTCGATCATATAAGCATAATATGGCTAATAATATGCGTTAGATTGATAATAATAATAGTAATAAGTATAGTAATTGTCGTTCTATCGACCACATAAGCATAATATGGCTAATAATATGAGTTAGATTGATAATAATAAGAGTAATAAGTATAGTAATTATCGTTCTACCGATCATATAAGCATAATATGGTTAATAATATGAGTTAGATTGATAACAGGGAGTGTAATAAGAATAGTAATTGTCGTCCTGTCGATCATATAAGCATAATATGGCTAATAATATGAGTAAGATTGATAATGAGAAGTGTAATGAGTATAGTAATTGTCGTTCTGTCGATCATATAAGCATAATATGGCTAATAATATGAGTTAGATTGACAATAATAAGAGTAATCAGTATTGTAATTGTCATTCTATCGATCATATCTGCATAATATGGTTAATAATATGACTTAGATTGATAATAGTGAGTGTAAGAAGTACAGTAATTGTCGTTCTGTCGATCATATAAGCATAATATGGCTAATAATATGCGTTAGATTGATAATAATAAGAGTAGTAAGTATAGTAATTGTCGTTCTATCGACCACATAAGCATAATATGGCTAATAATATGAGTTAGATTGATAATAATAAGAGTAATGAGTATAGTAAATGTAGTTCTATCGATCATATAAGCATAATATGGCTAATAATATGAGTTAGATTGATAATAATAAGAGTAATAAGTAGAGTAAATGTCGTTCTATCGATCATATAAGCATAATATGGCTAATAATATGAGTTAGATTGATAATAATAAGAGTCATAAGTATAGTAATTGTCGTTCTATCGATCATATAAGCATAATTTGGCTAATAATGTGAGTTAGATTGATAATAATAAGAGTAATAAGTATAGTAATTATCGTTCTACCGATCATATAAGCATAACATGGTTAATAATATGAGTTAGATTGATAACAGGGAGTGTAATAAGAATAGTAATTGTCGTTCTGTCGATCATATAAGCATAATATGGCTAATAAGATGAGTTAGATTGATAATAATAAGAGTAATGAGAATAGTAATTGTCGTTCTATCGATCATATCTGCATAATATGGTTAATAATATGAGTTAGATTGATAATAGTGAGTGTAATAAGTATAGTAATTGTCGTTCTGTCGATCATATAAGCATAATATGGCTAATAATATGAGTTAGATTGATAATAATAAGAGTAATAAGTATAGTAATTGTCGTTCTATCGACCACATAAGCATAATATGGCTAATAATATGAGTTAGATTGATAATAATAAGAGTAATGAGTATAGTAAATGTAGTTCTATCGATCATATAAGCATAATATGGCTAATAATATGAGTTAGATTGATAATAATAAGAGTAATGAGTATAGTAATTGTCGTTCTATCGATCATATAAGCATAATAGGGCTAATAATATGAGTTAGATTGATAATAATAAGAGTAATAAGTATAGTAATTGTCGTTCTATCGATCATATAAGCATAATATGGCTAATAATATGAGTTAGATTGATAATAATAAGAATAATCAGTATAGCAATTGTCGTTCTATCGATCATATCTGCATAACATGGTTAATAATATGAGTTAGATTGATAACAGGGAGTGTAATAAGAATAGTAATTGTCGTTTTGTCGATCATATAAGCATAATATGGCTAATAAGATGAGTTAGATTGATAATAATAAGAGTAATGAGAATAGTAATTGTCGTGCTATCGATCATATCTGCATAATATGGTTAATAATATGAGTTAGATTGATAATAGTGAGTGTAATCAGTATAGTAATTGTCGTTCTATCGATCATATAAGCATAATATGGCTAATAATATGAGTTAGATTGATAATAATAAGAGTAATAAGTATAGTAATTGTCGTTTTATCGACCACATAAGCATAATATGGCTAATAATATGAGTTAGATTGATAATAATAAGAGTAATGAATATAGTAAATGTAGTTCTATCGATCATATAAGCATAATATGGCTAATAATATGAGTTAGATTGATAATAGTGAGTGTAATAGGTATAGTAATTATCGTTCTACCGATCATATAAGCATAACATGGTTAATAATATGAGTTAGATTGATAACAGGGAGTGTAATAAGAATAGTAATTGTCGTTCTGTCGATCATATAAGCATAATATGGCTAATAAGATGAGTTAGATTGATAATAATAAGAGTAATGAGTATAGTAATTGTCGTTCTATCGATCATATCTGCATAATATGGTTAATAATATGAGTTAGATTGATAATAGTGAGTGTAAGAAGTATAGTAATTGTCGTTCTGTCGCTCATATAAGCATAATATGGCTAATAATATGAGTTAGATTGATAATAATAAGAGTAATAAGTATAGTAATTGTCGTTCTATCGATCATATAAGCATAATATGGCTAATAATATGAGTTAGATTGATAATAATAAGAGTAATAAGTATAGTAATTATCGTTCTACCGATCATATAAGCATAATATGGTTAATAATATGAGTTAGATTGATAACAGGGAGTGTAATAAGAATAGTAATTGTCGTCCTGTCGATCATATAAGCATAATATGGCTAATAATATGAGTAAGATTGATAATAAGAAGTGTAATGAGTATAGTAATTGTCGTTCTGTCGATCATATAAGCATAATATGGCTAATAATATGAGTTAGATTGATAATAATAAGAGTAATCGGTATTGTAATTGTCATTCTATCGATCATATCTGCATAATATGGTTAATAATATGAGTTAGATTGATAATAGTGAGTGTAATAAGTACAGTAATTGTCGTTCTGTCGATCATATAAGCATAATATGGCTAATAATATGCGTTAGATTGATAATAATAAGAGTAATAAGTATAGTAATTGTCGTTCTATCGACCACATAAGCATAATATGGCTAATAATATGAGTTAGATTGATAATAATAAGAGTAATAAGTATAGTAATTATCGTTCTACCGATCATATAAGCATAATATGGTTAATAATATGAGTTAGATTGATAACAGGGAGTGTAATAAGAATAGTAATTGTCGTCCTGTCGATCATATAAGCATAATATGGCTAATAATATGAGTAAGATTGATAATGAGAAGTGTAATGAGTATAGTAATTGTCGTTCTGTCGATCATATAAGCATAATATGGCTAATAATATGAGTTAGATTCATAATAATAAGAGTAATCAGTATTGTAATTGTCATTCTATCGATCATATCTGCATAATATGGTTAATAATATGAGTTAGATTGATAATAGTGAGTGTAAGAAGTACAGTAATTGTCGTTCTGTCGATCATATAAGCATAATATGGCTAATAATATGCGTTAGATTGATAATAATAAGAGTAGTAAGTATAGTAATTGTCGTTCTATCGACCACATAAGCATAATATGGCTAATAATATGAGTTAGATTGATAATAATAAGAGTAATGAGTATAGTAAATGTAGTTCTATCGATCATATAAGCATAATATGGCTAATAATATGAGTTAGATTGATAATAATAAGAGTAATAAGTAGAGTAAATGTCGTTCTATCGATCATATAAGCATAATATGGCTAATAATATGAGTTAGATTGATAATAATAAGAGTCATAAGTATAGTAATTGTCGTTCTATCGATCAGATAAGCATAATTTGGCTAATAATGTGAGTTAGATTGATAATAATAAGAGTAATAAGTATAGTAATTATCGTTCTACCGATCATATAAGCATAACATGGTTAATAATATGAGTTAGATTGATAACAGGGAGTGTAATAAGAATAGTAATTGTCGGTCTGTCGATCATATAAGCATAATATGGCTAATAAGATGAGTTAGATTGATAATAATAAGAGTAATGAGAATAGTAATTGTCGTTCTATCGATCATATCTGCATAATATGGTTAATAATATGAGTTAGATTGATAATAGTGAGTGTAATAAGTATAGTAATTGTCGTTCTGTCGATCATATAAGCATAATATGGCTAATAATATGAGTTAGATTGATAATAATAAGAGTAATAAGTATAGTAATTGTCGTTCTATCGACCACATAAGCATAATATGGCTAATAATATGAGTTAGATTGATAATAATAAGAGTAATGAGTATAGTAAATGTAGTTCTATCGATCATATAAGCATAATATGGCTAATAATATGAGTTAGATTGATAATAATAAGAGTAATGAGTATAGTAATTGTCGTTCTATCGATCATATAAGCATAATATGGCTAATAATATGAGTTAGATTGATAATAATAAGAGTAATAAGTATAGTAAATGTCGTTCTATCGATCATATAAGCATAATATGGCTAATAATATGAGTTAGATTGATAATAATAAGAGTCATAAGTATAGTAATTGTCGTTCTATCGATCATATAAGCATAATTTGGCTAATAATGTGAGTTAGATTGATAATAATAAGAGTAATAAGTATAGTAATTATCGTTCTACCGATCATATAAGCATAACATGGTTAATAATATGAGTTAGATTGATAACAGGGAGTGTAATAAGAATAGTAATGGTCGTTCTGTCGATCATATAAGCATTATATGGCTAATAAGATGAGTTAGATTGATAATAATAAGAGTAATGAGTATAGTAATTGTCGTTCTATCGGTCATATCTGCATAATATGGTTAATAATATCAGTTAGATTGATAATAGTGAGTGTAAGAAGTATAGTAATTGTCGTTCTGTCGCTCATATAAGCATAATATGGCTAATAATATGAGTTAGATTGATAATAATAAGAGTAATAAGTATAGTAATTGTCGTTCTATCGATCATATAAGCATAATATGGCTAATAATATGAGTTAGATTGATAATAATAAGAATAATCAGTATAGCAATTGTCGTTCTATCGATCATATCTGCATAATATGGTTAATAATATGAGTTAGATTGATAATAGTGAGTGTAATAAGTATAGTAATTGTCGTTCAGTCGATCATTAAAGCATAATATGGCTAATAATATGAGTTAGATTGATAATAATAAGAGTAGTAAGTATAGTAATTGTCGTTCTATCAATCATATAAGCATAATTTGGCTAATAATATGAGTTAGATTGATAATAATAAGAGTAATAAGTATAGTAATTATCGTTCTACCGATCATATAAGCATAACATGGTTAATAATATGAGTTAGATTGATAACAGGGAGTGTAATAAGAATAGTAATTGTCGTTCTGTCGATCATATAAGCATAATATGGCTAATAAGATGAGTTAGATTGATAATAATAAGAGTAATGAGAATAGTAATTGTCGTTCTATCGATCATATCTGCATAATATGGTTAATAATATGAGTTAGATTGATAATAGTGAGTGTAATAAGTATAGCAATTGTCGTTCTGTCGATCATATAAGCATAATATGGCTAATAATATGAGTTAGATTGATAATAATAAGAGTAATAAGTATAGTAATTGTCGTTCTATCGATCATATATGCATAATATGGCTAATAATATGAGTTTATTGATAATAATAAGAATAATCAGTATAGTAATTGTCGTTCTATCGATCATATCTGCATAATATGGTTAATAATATGAGTTAGATTGATAATAGTGAGTGTAATAAGTATAGTAATTGTCGTTCTGTCGATCATATAAGCATAATATGGCTAATAATATGAGTTAGATTGATAATAATAAGGGTAATAAGTATAGTAATTGTCGTTCTATCGACCACATAAGCATAATATGGCTAATAATATGAGTTAGATTGATAATAATAAAAGTAATGAGTATAGTAAATGTAGTTCTATCGATCATATAAGCATAATATGGCTAATAATATGAGTTAGATTGATAATAATAAGAGTAATGAGTATAGTAATTGTCGTTCTATCGATCATATAAGCATAATATGGCTAATAATATGAGTTAGATTGATAATAATAAGAGTAATGAGTATAGTAATTGTCGTTCTATCGATCATATAAGCATAATTCGGCTAATAATATGAGTTAGATTGATAATAATAAGAGTAATAAGTATAGTAATTATCGTTCTACCGATCATATAAGCATAATATGGTTAATAATATGAGTTAGATTGATAACAGGGAGTGTAATAAGAATAGTAATTGTCGTCCTGTCGATCATATAAGCATAATATGGCTAATAATATGAGTAAGATTGATAATAAGAAGTGTAATGAGTATAGTAATTGTCGTTCTGTCGATCATATAAGCATAATATGGCTAATAATATGAGTTAGATTGATAATAATAAGAGTAATCGGTATTGTAATTGTCATTCTATCGATCATATCTGCATAATATGGTTAATAATATGAGTTAGATTGATAATAGTGAGTGTAATAAGTACAGTAATTGTCGTTCTGTCGATCATATAAGCATAATATGGCTAATAATATGCGTTAGATTGATAATAATAAGAGTAATAAGTATAGTAATTGTCGTTCTATCGACCACATAAGCATAATATGGCTAATAATATGAGTTAGATTGATAATAATAAGAGTAATAAGTATAGTAATTATCGTTCTACCGATCATATAAGCATAATATGGTTAATAATATGAGTTAGATTGATAACAGGGAGTGTAATAAGAATAGTAATTGTCGTCCTGTCGATCATATAAGCATAATATGGCTAATAATATGAGTAAGATTGATAATGAGAAGTGTAATGAGTATAGTAATTGTCGTTCTGTCGATCATATAAGCATAATATGGCTAATAATATGAGTTAGATTGATAATAATAAGAGTAATCAGTAATGTAATTGTCATTCTATCGATCATATCTGCATAATATGGTTAATAATATGAGTTAGATTGATAATAGTGAGTGTAAGAAGTACAGTAATTGTCGTTCTGTCGATCATATAAGCATAATATGGCTAATAATATGCGTTAGATTGATAATAATAAGAGTAGTAAGTATAGTAATTGTCGTTCTATCGACCACATAAGCATAACATGGCTAATAATATGAGTTAGATTGATAATAATAAGAGTAATGAGTATAGTAAATGTAGTTCTATCGATCATATAAGCATAATATGGCTAATAATATGAGTTAGATTGATAATAATAAGAGTAATAAGTAGAGTAAATGTCGTTCTACCGATCATATAAGCATAATATGGCTAATAATATGAGTTAGATTGATAATAATAAGAGTCATAAGTATAGTAATTGTCGTTCTATCGATCATATAAGCATAATTTGGCTAATAATGTGAGTTAGATTGATAATAATAAGAGTAATAAGTATAGTAATTATCGTTCTACCGATCATATAAGCATAACATGGTTAATAATATGAGTTAGATTGATAACAGGGAGTGTAATAAGAATAGTAATTGTCGTTCTGTCGATCATATAAGCATAATATGGCTAATAAGATGAGTTAGATTGATAATAATAAGAGTAATGAGAATAGTAATTGTCGTTCTATCGATCATATCTGCATAATATGGTTAATAATATGAGTTAGATTGATAATAGTGAGTGTAATAAGTATAGCAATTGTCGTTCTATCGATCATATCTGCATAATATGGTTAATAATATGAGTTAGATTGATAATAGTGAGTGTAATAAGTATAGTAATTGTCGTTCAGTCGATCATTAAAGCATAATATGGCTAATAATATGAGTTAGATTGATAATAATAAGAGTAATAAGTATAGTAATTATCGTTCTACCGATCATATAAGCATAACATGGTTAATAATATGAGTTAGATTGATAACAGGGAGTGTAATAAGAATAGTAATTGTCGTTCTGTCGATCATATAAGCATAATATGGCTAATAAGATGAGTTAGATTGATAATAATAAGAGTAATGAGAATAGTAATTGTCGTTCTATCGATCATATCTGCATAATATGGTTAATAATATGAGTTAGATTGATAATAGTGAGTGTAATAAGTATAGCAATTGTCGTTCTGTCGATCATATAAGCATAATATGGCTAATAATATGAGTTAGATTGATAATAATAAGAGTAATAAGTATAGTAATTGTCGTTCTATCGATCATATATGCATAATATGGCTAATAATATGAGTTTATTGATAATAATAAGAATAATCAGTATAGTAATTGTCGTTCTATCGATCATATCTGCATAATATGGTTAATAATATGAGTTAGATTGATAATAGTGAGTGTAATAAGTATAGTAATTGTCGTTCTGTCGATCATATAACCATAATATGGCTAATAATATGAGTTAGATTGATAATAATAAGGGTAATAAGTATAGTAATGGTCGTTCTATCGACCACATAAGCATAATATGGCTAATAGTATGAGTTAGATTGATAATAATAAGAGTAATGAGTATAGTAAATGTAGTTCTATCGATCATATAAGCATAATATGGCTAATAATATGAGTTAGATTGATAATAATAAGAGTAATGAGTATAGTAATTGTCGTTCTGTCGATCATATAAGCATAATATGGCTAATAATATGAGTTACATTTATAATAATAAGAGTAATAAGTATAGAAATTGTCGTTCTATCGATCATATCTGCATAATATGGTTAATAATATGAGTTAGATTGATAATAGTGAGTGTAATAAGTATAGTAATTGTCGTTCTGTCGATCATATAAGCATAATATGGCTAATAATATGAGTTAGATTGATAATAATAAGAGTAATAAGTATAGTAATTGTCGTTCTATCTATCATATAAGCATAATTTGGCTAATAATATGAGTTACATTGATAATAATAAGAGTAATAAGTAGAGTAATTATCGTTCTACCGATCATATAAGCATAACATGGTTAATAATATGAGTTAGATTGATAACAGGGAGTGTAATAAGAATAGTAATTGTCGTTCTGTCGATCATATAAGCATAATATGGCTAATAAGATGAGTTAGATTGATAATAATAAGAGTAATGAGTATAGTAATTGTCGTTCTATCGATCATATCTGCATAATATGGGTAATAATATGAGTTAGATTGATAATAGTGAGTGTAAGAAGTATAGTAATTGTCGTTCTGTCGCTCATATAAGCATAATATGGCTAATAATATGAGTTAGATTGATAATAATAAGAGTAATAAGTATAGTAATTGTCGTTCTATCGATCATATCAGCATAATATGGCTAATAATATGAGTTAGATTGATAATAATAAGAATAGTCAGTATAGTAATTGTCGTTCTATCGATCATATCTGCATAATACGGTTAATAATATGAGTTAGATTGATAATAGTGAGTGTAATAAGTATAGTAATTGTCGTTCTGTCGATCATATAAGCATAATATGGCTAATAATATGAGTTAGATTGATAATAATAAGGGTAATAAGTATAGTAATTGTCGTTCTATCGACCACATAAGCATAATATGGCTAATAATATGAGTTAGATTGATAATAATAAGAGTAATGAGTATAGTAAATGTAGTTCTAACGATCATATAAGCATAATATGGCTAATAATATGAGTTAGATTGATAATAATAAGAGTAATGAGTATAGTAATTGTCGTTCTATCGATCATATAAGCATAATATGGCTAATAATATGAGTTAGATTGATAATAATAAGAGTAATGAGTATAGTAATTGTCGTTCTATCGATCATATAAGCATAATTCGGCTAATAATATGAGTTAGATTGATAATAATAAGAATAATCAGTATAGCAATTGTCGTTCTATCGATCATATCTGCATAATATGGTTAATAATATGAGTTAGATTGATAATAGTGAGTGTAATAAGTATAGTAATTGTCGTTCTGTCGATCATATAAGCATTATATGGCTAATAATATGAGTTACATTTATAATAATAAGAGTAATAAGTATAGTAATTGTCGTTCTATCGATCATATAAGCATAATATGGTTAATAATATGAGTTAGATTGATAACAGGGAGTGTAATAAGAATAGTAATTGTCGTTCTGTCGATCATATAAGCATAATATGGCTAATAATATGAGTTAGATTGATAATAATAAGAGTAATGAGTATAGTAATAGTCGTTCTATCGATCATATAAGCATAATATGGCTAATAATATGAGTTAGATTGGTAATGCTATGAGTAATAAGTATAGTAATTATCGTTCTACCGATCATATAAGCATAATATGGTTAATAATATGAGTTAGATTGATAACAGGGAGTGTAATAAGAATAGTAATTGTCGTTCTGTCGATTATATAAGCATAATATGGCTAATAATATGAGTTAGATTGATAATAATAAGAGTAATAAGTATAGTAATTGTCGTTCTATCGATCATATAAGCATAATATGGCTAATAATATGAGTTAGATTGATAATAATAAGAATAATCAGTATAGTAATTGTCGTTCTATCGATCATATCTGCATAATATGGTTAATAATATGAGTTAGATTGATAATAGTGAGTGTAATAAGTATAGTAATTGTCGTTCTGTCGATCATATAAGCATAATATGGCTAATAATATGAGTTAGATTGATAATAATAAGAGTAATACGTATAGTAATTGTCGTTCTATCGATCATATAAGCATAATGTGGCAAATAATATGAGTTAGATTGATAATAATAAGAGTAATCAGTATAGTAATTGTCGTTCTATCGATCATATCTGCATAATATGGTTAATAATATGAGTTAGATTGATAATAGTGAGTGTAATAAGTATAGTAATTGTCGTTCTGTCGCTCATATAAGCATAATATGGCTAATAATATGAGTTAGATTGATAATAATAAGAGTAATAGGTATAGTAATTGTCGTTCTATCGATCATATAAGCATAATATGGCTAATAATATGAGTTAGATTGTAAATAATAAGAGTAATAAGTATAGTAATTGTCGTTCTATCGATCATATAAGCATTATATGGCTAATAATATGAGTTAGATTGATAACAGGGAGTGTAATAAGAATAGTAATTGTCGTTCTGTCGATCATATAAGCATAATATGGCTAATAATATGAGTTAGATTGATAATAATAAGAGTAATGAGTATAGTAATAGTCGTTCTATCGATCATACAAGCATAATATGGCTAATAATATGAGTTAGATTGGTAATGCTATGAGTAATAAGTATAGTAATTATCGTTCTACCGATCATATAAGCATAATATGGTTAATAATATGAGTTAGATTGATAACAGGGAGTGTAATAAGAATAGTAATTGTCGTTCTGTCGATTATATAAGCATAATATGGCTAATAATATAAGTTAGATTGATAATAATAAGAGTAATGAGTATAGTAATTGTCGTTCTATCGATCATATCTGCATAATATGGTTACTAATATGAGTTAGATTGATAATAGTGAGTGTAATAAGTATAGTAATTGTCGTTCTGTCGATCATATAAGCATAATATGGCCAATAATATGAGTTAGATTGATAATAATAAGAGTAATAAGAATAGTAATTGTCGTTCTATCGATCATATCTGCATAATATGGTTAATAATATGAGTTAGATTGATAATAGTGAGTGTAATAAGTATAGTAATTGTCGTTCTGTCGATCATATAAGCATAATATGGCTAATAATATGAGTTAGATTGATAATAATAAGAGTAATAAGTATAGTAATTGTCGTTCTATCGATCATATAAGCATAATATGGCTAATAATATGAGTTAGATTGATAATAATAAGAATAATCAGTATAGTAATTGTCGTTCTATCGATCATATCTGCATAATATGGTTACTAATATGAGTTAGATTGATAATAGTGAGTGTAATAAGTATAGTAATTGTCGTTCTATCGATCATATAAGCATAATTTGGCTAATAATATGAGTTAGATTGATAATAATAAGAGTAATAAGTATAGTAATTATCGTTCTACCGATCATATAAGCATAATATGGTTAATAATATGAGTTAGTTTGATAACAGGGAGTGTAATAAGAATAGTAATTGTCGTTCTGTCGATCATATAAGCATAATATGGCTAATAATATGAGTTAGATTGATAATAATAAGAGCAATGAGTATAGTAAATGTAGTTCTATCGATCATATAAGCATAATATGGCCAATAATATGAGTTAGATTGATAATAATCAGAGTAATAAGTATAGTAATTGTCGTCCTATCGATCATATAAGCATAATATGGCCAATAATATGAGTTAGATTGATAATAATAAGAGTAATAAGTATAGTAATTGTCGTTCTATCGATCATATAAGCATAATATGGCTAATAATATGAGTTAGATTGATAATAATAAGAATAATCAGTATAGTAATTGTGGTTCTATCGATCATATCTGCATAATATGGTTACTAATATGAGTTAGATTGACAATAGTGAGTGTAATAAGTATAGTAATTGTCGTTCTGTCGATCATATAAGCATAATATGGCTAATAATATGAGTTAGATTGATAATAATAAGAGTAATAAGAATAGTAATTGTCGTTCTATCGACCACATAAGCATAATATGGCTAATAATATGAGTTAGATTGATAATAATAAGAGTAATGAGTATAGTAAATGTAGTTCTATCGATCATATAAGCATAATATGGTTAATAATATGAGTTAGTTTGATAACAGGGAGTGTAATAAGAATAGTAATTGTCGTTCTGTCGATCATATAAGCATAATATGGCTAATAATATGAGTTAGATTGATAATAATAAGAGTAATGAGTATAGTAAATGTAGTTCTATCGATCATATAAGCATAATATGGCCAATAATATGAGTTAGATTGATAATAATCAGAGTAATAAGTATAGTAATTGTCGTTCTATCGACCACATAAGCATAATATGGCTAATAATATGAGTTAGATTGATAATAATAAGAGTAATGAGTATAGTAAATGTAGTTCTATCGATCATTGAGCATAATATGGCTAATAATATGAGTTAGGTTGATAAAAATAAGAATAATAAGTATAGTAATTGTCGTTCTATCGATCATATTAGCATACCATGGTTAATAATATGAGTTAGATTGATAATAATAAGAGTCATGAGTATAGTACTTGTCGTCCTATCGATCATATAAGCATAATATGGCTAATAATATGGGTTAGATTGATAACAATAAGAGGAATAAGTATAGTAATTGTCGTCCTATCGATCATATAAGCATAATATGGCTAATAATATGAGTTAGATTGATAATAATAAGAGTAACGAGTATAGTAATTGTCGTTCTATCGATCATATAAGCATAATATGGCTAATAATATGAGTTAGATTGATAATAATAAGAGTAATGAGTATAGAAATTGTCGTTCTGTCGATCATATAAGCATAATATGGCTAATAATATGAGTTCGATTGATAATAATAAAAGTAATGAGTATAGTAAATGTCGTTCTATCAATCATATAAGCATAATATGGCTAATAATATGAGTTAGATTGATAATAATAAGAGTAATGAGTATAGTAATTGTCGTTCTATCTATCTTATAAGCATAATATGGCTAATAATATGAGTTAGATTGATAATAATAAGAGTAATAAGTATAGTAATTGTCGTCCTATCGATCACATAAGCATAATATGGCTAATAATATGAGTTAGATTGATAATAGTAAGAGTAATGAGTATAGTAATTGACGCTCTATCGATCATATGTGCATAATATGGTCAATAATATGAGTTAGATTGATAACAATAAGAGTAGTGAGTATAGTACTTGTCGTCCTATCGATCATATAAGCATAATATGGCTAATAATATGAGTTAGATTGATAATAATAAGAGGAATAAGTATAGTAATTGTCGTTCTATCGACCACATAAGCATAATATGGTTAATAATATGAGTTAGATTGATAATAATAAGAGTAATGAGTATAGTAATTGTCGTTCTATCGATCATATTAGCATAATATGGTTAATAATATGAGTTGGATTGATAATAATAAGAGTAATGAGTATAGTAATTGTCGTTCTATCGATCATATAAGCATAATTTGGCTAATAATATGAGTTAGATTGATAATAATAAGAGTAATAGGTATAGTAATTATCGTTCTACCGATCATATAAGCATAATATGGTTAATAATATGAGTTAGGTTGATAACAGGGAGTGTAATAAGAATAGTAATTGTCGTTCTGTCGATCATATAAGCATAATATGGTTAATAATATGAGTAAGATTGATAATAATAAGAGTAACGATTATAGTAAATGTCGTTCTATCGATCATATAAGCATAATATGGCTAATAATATGAGTTAGATTGATAATAATAAGAGTAATAAGTATAGTAATTGTCGTTCTACCGATCATATAAGCATAATTTGGCTAATACTATGAGTTAGATTGATAATAATAAGAGTAATAAGTATAGTAATTATCGTTTTCCCGATCATATAAGCATAATATGGTTAATAATATGAGTTAGATTGATAACAGGGAGTGTAATAAGAATAGTAATTGTCGTTCTGTCGATTATATAAGCATAATATGGCTAATAATATGAGTTAGATTGATAATAATAAGAGTAATAAGTATAGTAATTGTCGTTCTATCGATCATATAAGCATAATTTGGCTAATAATATGAGTTAGATTGATAATAATAAGAGTAATAAGTATAGTAATTATCGTTCTACCGATCATATAAGCATAATATGGTTAATAATATGAGTTAGATTGATAACAGGGAGCGTAATAAGAATAGTAATTGTCGTTCTGTCGATCATATAAACATAATATGGCTAATAATATGAGTTAGATTGATAATAATAAGAGTAATGAGTATAGTAAATGTAGTTCTATCGATCATATAAGCATAATATGGCTAATAATATGAGTTAGATTGATAATAATAAGAGTAATAAGTATAGTATATGTCGTTCTATCGATCATATAAGCATAATATGGCTAATAATATGAGTTAGATTGATAATAATAAGAGTAATAAGTATAGTAATTGTCGTTCTATCGATCATATAAGCATAATTTGGCTAATAATATGAGTTAGATTGATAATAATAAGAGTAATGAGCATAGTAATTATCGTTCTACCGATCATATAAGCATAATATGGTTAATAATATGAGTTAGATTGATAACAGGGAGTGTAATAAGAATAGTAATTGTCGTTCTGTCGATCATATAAGCATAATATGGCTAATAATATGAGTTAGATTGATAATAATAAGAGTAATGAGTATAGTAATTGTCGTTCTATCGATCATATAAGCATAATATGGCAAATAATGAGTTAGATTGATAATAATAAGAGTAATCAGTATAGTAATTGTCGTTCTATCGATCATATCTGCATAATATTGTTAATAATATGAGTCAGATTGATAATAGTGAGTGTAATAAGTACAGTAATTGTCGTTCTGTCGATCATATAAGCATAATATGGCTAATAATATGAGTTAGATTAATAATAATAAGAATAATCAGTATAGTAATTATAGTTCTACCGATCATATAAGCATAATATGGTTAATAATATGAGTTAGATTGATAACAGGGAGTGTAATAAGAATAGTAATTGTCGCTCTGTCGATCATATAAGCATAATATGGCTAATAATATGAATTAGATTGATAATAATGAGAGTAATAAGTATAGTAAATGTCGTTCTATCGATCATATCTGCATAATATGGCCAATAATATGAGTTAGATTGATAATAATAAGAGTAATAAGTATAGTAATTGTCGTCCTATCGATCATATAAGCATAATATGGCCAATAATATGAGTTAGATTGATAATAATAAGAGTAATAAGTATAGTAAATGTCGTTCTATCGATCATATAAGCATAATATGGATAATAATATGAGTTAGATTGATAATAATAAGAGTAATAAGTACAGTAATTGTCGTTCTATCGATCATATAAGCATAATTTGGCTAATAATATGAGTTAGATTGATAATAATAAGAGTAATAAGTGTAGTAATTGTCGTTCTGTCGATCATATAAGCATAATATGGCTAATAATATGAGTTAGATTGATAATAATAAGAGTAATAAGTGTAGTAATTGTCGTTCTATCGATCATATAAGCATAATATGGCTAATAATATGAGTTAGATTGATAATAACAAGAATAATCAGTATAGTAATTGTCGTTCTATCGATCATATCTGCATAATATGGTTAATAATATCAGTTAGATTGATAATAGTGAGTGTAATAAGTATAGTAATTGTCGTTCTGTCGATCATATAAGCATAATATGGCTAATAATATGAGTTAGATTGGTAATGCTATGAGTAATAAGTATAGTAATTATCGTTCTACCGATCATATAAGCATAATATGCTTAATAATATGAGTTAGATTGATAACAGGGCGTGTAATAAGAATAGTAATTGTCGTTCTGTCGATTATATAAGCATAATATGGCTAATAATATGAGTTAGATTGATAATAATAAGAGTAATAAGTATAGTAATTGTCGTTGTATCGATCATATAAGCATAATATGGCAAATAATGAGTTAGATTGATAATAATAAGAGTAATCAGTATAGTAATTGTCGTTCTATCGATCATATCTGCATAATATTGTTAATAATATGAGTCAGATTGATAATAGTGAGTGTAATAAGTACAGTAATTGTCGTTCTGTCGATCATATAAGCATAATATGGCTAATAATATGTGTTAGATTAATAATAATAAGAATAATCAGTATAGTAATTGTCGTTCTATCGATCATATCTGCATAATATGGTTAATAATATGAGTTAGATTGATAATAGTGAGTGTAATAAGAATAGTAATTGCCGTTCTGTCGATCATATAAGCATAATATGGCTAATAAGATGAGTTAGATTGATAATAATAAGAGTAATGAGTATAGTAATTGTCGTTCTATCGATCATATCTGCATAATATGGTTAATAATATGAGTTAGATTGATAATAGTGAGTGTAATAAGTATAGTAATTGTCGTTCTGTCGATCATATAAGCATAATATGGCTAATAATAAGAGTTAGATTGATAATAATAAGAGGAGTAAGTATAGTAATTGTCGTTCTATCGATCATATAAGCATAATATGGCTAATAATATGAGTTAGATTGATAATAATAAGAGTAATAAGTATAGTAATTGTCGTTCTATCGATCATATAAGCATAATATGGCTAATAATATGAGTTAGATTGATAATAATAAGAGTAATGAGTATAGTAAATGTAGTTCTATCGATCATATAAGCATAATATGGCTAATAATATGAGTTAGATTGATAATAATAAGAGTAATGAGTATAGTAAATGTAGTTCTATCGATGATATAAGCATAATATGGCTAATAATATGAGTTAGATTGATAATAATAAGAGTAATAAGTATAGTAATTGTCGTTCTATCGATCATATAAGCATAATTTGGCTAATAATATGAGTTAGATTGATAATAATAAGAGTAATAAGTATAGTAATTATAGTTCTACCGATCATATAAGCATAATATGGTTAATAATATGAGTTAGATTGATAACAGGGAGTGTAATAAGAATAGTAATTGTCGTTCTGTCGATCATATAAGCATAATATGGCTAATAATATGAGTTAGATTGATAATAATGAGAGTAATAAGTATAGTAAATGTCGTTCTATCGATCATATCTGCATAATATGGCCAATAATATGAGTTAGATTGATAATAATAAGAGTAATAAGTATAGTAATTGTCGTCCTATCGATCATATAAGCATAATATGGCCAATAATATGAGTTAGATTGATAATAATAAGAGTAATAAGTATAGTAAATGTCGTTCTATCGATCATATAAGCATAATATGGATAATAATATGAGTTAGATTGATAATAATAAGAGTAATAAGTACAGTAATTGTCGTTCTATCGATCATATAAGCATAATTTGGCTAATAATATGAGTTAGATTGATAATAATAAGAGTAATAAGTGTAGTAATTGTCGTTCTGTCGATCATATAAGCATAATATGGCTAATAATATGAGTTAGATTGATAATAATAAGAGTAATAAGTGTAGTAATTGTCGTTCTATCGATCATATAAGCATAATATGGCTAATAATATGAGTTAGATTGATAATAATAAGAATAATCAGTATAGTAATTGTCGTTCTATCGATCATATCTGCATAATATGGTTAATAATATCAGTTAGATTGATAATAGTGAGTGTAATAAGTATAGTAATTGTCGTTCTGTCGATCATATAAGCATAATATGGCTAATAATATGAGTTAGATTGATAATAATAAGAGTAATAAGTATAGTAATTATAGTTCTACCGATCATATAAGCATAATATGGTTAATAATATGAGTTAGATTGATAACAGGGAGTGTAATAAGAATAGTAATTGTCGTTCTGTCGATCATATAAGCATAATATGGCTAATAATATGAGTTAGATTGATAATAATGAGAGTAATAAGTATAGTAAATGTCGTTCTATCGATCATATCTGCATAATATGGCCAATAATATGAGTTAGATTGATAATAATAAGAGTAATAAGTATAGTAATTGTCGTCCTATCGATCATATAAGCATAATATGGCCAATAATATGAGTTAGATTGATAATAATAAGAGTAATAAGTATAGTAAATGTCGTTCTATCGATCATATAAGCATAATATGGATAATAATATGAGTTAGATTGATAATAATAAGAGTAATAAGTACAGTAATTGTCGTTCTATCGATCATATAAGCATAATTTGGCTAATAATATGAGTTAGATTTATAATAATAAGAATAATCAGTATAGTAATTGTCGTTCTATCGATCATATCTGCATAATATGGTTAATAATATCAGTTAGATTGATAATAGTGAGTGTAATAAGTATAGTAATTGTCGTTCTGTCGATCATATAAGCATAATATGGCTAATAATATGAGTTAGATTGATAATATTAAGAGTAATGAGTATTGTAAATGTAGTTCTATCGATCATATAAGCATAATATGGCTAATAATATGAGTTAGATTGATAATAATAAGAGTAGTGAGTATAGTAATTGTCGTTCTATCGATCATATAAGCATAATATGGCTAATAATATGAGTTAGATTGATAATAATAAGAGTAATAAGTATAGTAATTGTCGTCCTATCGATCATATAAGCATAATATGGCTAATAATATGAGTTAGATTGATAATAATAAGAGTAATGAGTATAGTAATTGTCGTTCTATCGATCATATCTGCATAATATGGTTAATAATATGAGTTAGATTGATAATAGTGAGTGTAATAAGTATAGTAATTGTCGTTCTGTCGATCATATAAGCATAATATGGCTAATAATATGAGTTAGATTGATAATAATAAGAGTAATAAGTATAGTAATTGTCGTTCTATCGATCATATAAGCATAATATGGCTAATAATATGAGTTAGATTGATAATAATAAGAATAATCAGTATAGTAATTGTCGTTCTATCGATCATATCTGCATAATATGGTTATTAATATGAGTTAGATTGATAACAATAAGAGTAATAAGTATAGTAATTGTCGTTCTATCGATCATATAAGCATAATTTGGCTAATAATATGAGTTAGATTGATAATAATAAGAGTAATAAGTATAGTAATTATTGTTCTACCGATCATATAAGCATAACATGGTTAATAATATGAGTTAGATTGATAACAGGGAGTGTAATAAGAATAGTAATTGTCGTTCTGTCGATCATATAAGCATAATATGGCTAATAAGATGAGTTAGATTGATACTAATAAGAGTAATGAGTATAGTAATTGTCGTTCTATCGATCATATCTGCATAATATGGTTAATAATATGAGTTAGATTGATAATAGTGAGTGTAATAAGTATAGTAATTACGTTCTGTCGATCATATAAGCATAATATGGCTAATAATATGAGTTAGATTGATAATAATAAGAGTAATAAGTATAGTAATTGTCGTCCTATCGATCATATAAGCATAATATGGCCAATAATATGAGCTAGATTGATAATAATAAGAGTAATGAGTATAGTAATTGTCGTTCTATCGATCATATCTGCATAATATGGTAAATAATATGAGTTAGATTGATAATAGTGAGTGTAATAAGTATAGTAATTGTCGTTCTGTCGATCATATAAGCATAATATGGCTAATAATATGAGTTAGATTGATAATAATAAGAGTAATAAGTATAGTAATTGTCGTTCTATCGATCATATAAGCATAATATGGCTAATAATATGAGTTAGATTGATAATAATAAGAATAATCAGTATAGTAATTGTCGTTCTATCGATCATATCTGCATAATATGGTTACTAATATGAGTTAGATTGATAATAATAAGAGTAATAAGTATAGTAATTATCGTTCTCCCAATCATATAAGCATAATATGGTTAATAATATGAGTTAGTTTGATAACAGGGAGTGTAATAAGAATAGTAATTGTCGTTCTGTCGATCATATAAGCATAATATGGCTAATAATATGAGTTAGATTGATAATAATAAGAGTAATGAGTATAGTAAATGTAGTTCTATCGATCATGTAAGCATAATATGGCCAATAATATGAGTTAGATTGATAATAATCAGAGTAATAAGTATAGTAATTGTCGTCCTATCGATCATATAAGCATAATATGGCCAATAATATGAGTTAGATTGATAATAATAAGAGTAATGAGTATAGTAATTGTCGTTCTATCGATCATATAAGCATAATATGGCTAATAATATGAGTTAGATTTCTAATAATAAGAGTAATAAGTATAGTAATTGTCGTTATGTCGATCATATAAGCATAATATGGCTAATAATATGAGTTAGACTGATAATAATAAGAGTAATAAGTATAGTAATTGTCGTTCTATCGATCATATAAGCATAATATGGCTAATAATATGAGTTAGATTGATAATAATAAGAATAATCAGTATAGTAATTGTCGTTCTATCGATCATATCTGCATAATATGGTTATTAATATGAGTTAGATTGATAACAATAAGAGTAATAAGTATAGTAATTGTCGTTCTATCGATCATATAAGCATAATTTGGCTAATAATATGAGTTAGATTGATAATAATAAGAGTAATATGTATAGTAATTATTGTTCTACCGATCATATAAGCATAACATGGTTAATAATATGAGTTAGATTGATAACAGGGAGTGTAATAAGAATAGTAATTGTCGTTCTGTCGATCATATAAGCATAATATGGCTAATAAGATGAGTTAGATTGATACTAATAAGAGTAATGAGTATAGTAATTGTCGTTCTATCGATCATATCTGCATAATATGGTTAATAATATGAGTTAGATTGATAATAGTGAGTGTAATAAGTATAGTAATTACGTTCTGTCGATCATATAAGCATAATATGGCTAATAATATGAGTTAGATTGATAATAATAAGAGTAATAAGTATAGTAATTGTCGTCCTATCGATCATATAAGCATAATATGGCCAATAATATGAGCTAGATTGATAATAATAAGAGTAATGAGTATAGCAATTGTCGTTCTATCGATCATATCTGCATAATATGGTTAATAATATGAGTTAGATTGATAATAGTGAGTGTAATAAGTATAGTAATTGTCGTTCTGTCGATCATATAAGCATAATATGGCTAATAATATGAGTTAGATTGATAATAATAAGAGTAATAAGTATAGTAATTGTCGTTCTATCGATCATATAAGCATAATATGGCTAATAATATGAGTTAGATTGATAATAATAAGAATAATCAGTATAGTAATTGTCGTTCTATCGATCATATCTGCATAATATGGTTACTAATATGAGTTAGATTGATAATAATAAGAGTAATAAGTATAGTAATTATCGTTCTCCCAATCATATAAGCATAATATGGTTAATAATATGAGTTAGTTTGATAACAGGGAGTGTAATAAGAATAGTAATTGTCGTTCTGTCGATCATATAAGCATAATATGGCTAATAATATGAGTTAGATTGATAATAATAAGAGTAATGAGTATAGTAAATGTAGTTCTATCGATCATATCTGCATAATATGGCCAATAATATGAGTTAGATTGATAATAATAAGAGTAATAAGTATAGTAATTGTCGTCCTATCGATCATATAAGCATAATATGGCCAATAATATGAGTTAGATTGATAATAATAAGAGTAATAAGTATAGTAAATGTCGTTCTATCGATCATATAAGCATAATATGGATAATAATATGAGTTAGATTGATAATAATAAGAGTAATAAGTACAGTAATTGTCGTTCTATCGATCATATAAGCATAATTTGGCTAATAATATGAGTTAGATTGATAATAATAAGAGTAATAAGTGTAGTAATTGTCGTTCTGTCGATCATATAAGCATAATATGGCTAATAATATGAGTTAGATTGATAATAATAAGAGTAATAAGTGTAGTAATTGTCGTTCTATCGATCATATAAGCATAATATGGCTAATAATATGAGTTAGATTGATAATAATAAGAATAATCAGTATAGTAATTGTCGTTCTATCGATCATATCTGCATAATATGGTTAATAATATCAGTTAGATTGATAATAGTGAGTGTAATAAGTATAGTAATTGTCGTTCTGTCGATCATATAAGCATAATATGGCTAATAATATGAGTTAGATTGATAATAATAAGAGTAATAAGTATAGTAATTATAGTTCTACCGATCATATAAGCATAATATGGTTAATAATATGAGTTAGATTGATAACAGGGAGTGTAATAAGAATAGTAATTGTCGTTCTGTCGATCATATAAGCATAATATGGCTAATAATATGAGTTAGATTGATAATAATGAGAGTAATAAGTATAGTAAATGTCGTTCTATCGATCATATCTGCATAATATGGCCAATAATATGAGTTAGATTGATAATAATAAGAGTAATAAGTATAGTAATTGTCGTCCTATCGATCATATAAGCATAATATGGCCAATAATATGAGTTAGATTGATAATAATAAGAGTAATAAGTATAGTAAATGTCGTTCTATCGATCATATAAGCATAATATGGATAATAATATGAGTTAGATTGATAATAATAAGAGTAATAAGTACAGTAATTGTCGTTCTATCGATCATATAAGCATAATTTGGCTAATAATATGAGTTAGATTGATAATAATAAGAATAATCAGTATAGTAATTGTCGTTCTATCGATCATATCTGCATAATATGGTTAATAATATCAGTTAGATTGATAATAGTGAGTGTAATAAGTATAGTAATTGTCGTTCTGTCGATCATATATGCATAATATGGCTAATAATATGAGTTAGATTGATAATATTAAGAGTAATGAGTATTGTACATGTAGTTCTATCGATCATATAAGCATAATATGGCTAATAATATGAGTTAGATTGATAATAATAAGAGTAGTGAGTATAGTAATTGTCGTTCTATCGATCATATAAGCATAATATGGCTAATAATATGAGTTAGATTGATAATAATAAGAGTAATAAGTATAGTAATTGTCGTCCTATCGATCATATAAGCATAATATGGCTAATAATATGAGTTAGATTGATAATAATAAGAGTAATGAGTATAGTAATTGTCGTTCTATCGATCATATCTGCATAATATGGTTAATAATATGAGTTAGATTGATAATAGTGAGTGTAATAAGTATAGTAATTGTCGTTCTGTCGATCATATAAGCATAATATGGCTAATAATATGAGTTAGATTGATAATAATAAGAGTAATAAGTATAGTAATTGTCGTTCTATCGATCATATAAGCATAATATGGCTAATAATATGAGTTAGATTGATAATAATAAGAATAATCAGTATAGTAATTGTCGTTCTATCGATCATATCTGCATAATATGGTTACTAATATGAGTTAGATTGATAATAATAAGAGTAATAAGTATAGTAATTATCGTTCTCCCAATCATATAAGCATAATATGGTTAATAATATGAGTTAGTTTGATAACAGGGAGTGTAATAAGAATAGTAATTGTCGTTCTGTCGATCATATAAGCATAATATGGCTAATAATATGAGTTAGATTGATAATAATAAGAGTAATGAGTATAGTAAATGTAGTTCTATCGATCATGTAAGCATAATATGGCCAATAATATGAGTTAGATTGATAATAATCAGAGTAATAAGTATAGTAATTGTCGTCCTATCGATCATATAAGCATAATATGGCCAATAATATGAGTTAGATTGATAATAATAAGAGTAATGAGTATAGTAATTGTCGTTCTATCGATCATATAAGCATAATATGGCTAATAATATGAGTTAGATTTCTAATAATAAGAGTAATAAGTATAGTAATTGTCGTTATGTCGATCATATAAGCATAATATGGCTAATAATATGAGTTAGATTGATAATAATAAGAGTAATAAGTATAGTAATTGTCGTTCTATCGATCATATAAGCATAATATGGCTAATAATATGAGTTAGATTGATAATAATAAGAATAATCAGTATAGTAATTGTCGTTCTATCGATCATATCTGCATAATATGGTTATTAATATGAGTTAGATTGATAACAATAAGAGTAATAAGTATAGTAATTGTCGTTCTATCGATCATATAAGCATAATTTGGCTAATAATATGAGTTAGATTGATAATAATAAGAGTAATAAGTATAGTAATTATTGTTCTACCGATCATATAAGCATAACATGGTTAATAATATGAGTTAGATTGATAACAGGGAGTGTAATAAGAATAGTAATTGTCGTTCTGTCGATCATATAAGCATAATATGGCTAATAAGATGAGTTAGATTGATACTAATAAGAGTAATGAGTATAGTAATTGTCGTTCTATCGATCATATCTGCATAATATGGTTAATAATATGAGTTAGATTGATAATAGTGAGTGTAATAAGTATAGTAATTACGTTCTGTCGATCATATAAGCATAATATGGCTAATAATATGAGTTAGATTGATAATAATAAGAGTAATAAGTATAGTAATTGTCGTCCTATCGATCATATAAGCATAATATGGCCAATAATATGAGCTAGATTGATAATAATAAGAGTAATGAGTATAGTAATTGTCGTTCTATCGATCATATCTGCATAATATGGTTAATAATATGAGTTAGATTGATAATAGTGAGTGTAATAAGTATAGTAATTGTCGTTCTGTCGATCATATAAGCATAATATGGCTAATAATATGAGTTAGATTGATAATAATAAGAGTAATAAGTATAGTAATTGTCGTTCTATCGATCATATAAGCATAATATGGCTAATAATATGAGTTAGATTGATAATAATAAGAATAATCAGTATAGTAATTGTCGTTCTATCGATCATATCTGCATAATATGGTTACTAATATGAGTTAGATTGATAATAATAAGAGTAATAAGTATAGTAATTATCGTTCTCCCAATCATATAAGCATAATATGGTTAATAATATGAGTTAGTTTGATAACAGGGAGTGTAATAAGAATAGTAATTGTCGTTCTGTCGATCATATAAGCATAATATGGCTAATAATATGAGTTAGATTGATAATAATAAGAGTAATGAGTATAGTAAATGTAGTTCTATCGATCATGTAAGCATAATATGGCCAATAATATGAGTTAGATTGATAATAATCAGAGTAATAAGTATAGTAATTGTCGTCCTATCGATCATATAAGCATAATATGGCCAATAATATGAGTTAGATTGATAATAATAAGAGTAATGAGTATAGTAATTGTCGTTCTATCGATCATATAAGCATAATATGGCTAATAATATGAGTTAGATTTCTAATAATAAGAGTAATAAGTATAGTAATTGTCGTTCTGTCGATCATATAAGCATAATATGGCTAATAATATGAGTTAGATTGATAATAATAAGAGTAATAAGTATAGTAATTGTCGTTCTATCGATCATATAAGCATAATATGGCTAATAATATGAGTTAGATTGATAATAATAAGAATAATCAGTATAGTAATTGTCGTTCTATCGATCATATCTGCATAATATGGTTATTAATATGAGTTAGATTGATAACAATAAGAGTAATAAGTATAGTAATTGTCGTTCTATCGATCATATAAGCATAATTTGGCTAATAATATGAGTTAGATTGATAATAATAAGAGTAATATGTATAGTAATTATTGTTCTACCGATCATATAAGCATAACATGGTTAATAATATGAGTTAGATTGATAACAGGGAGTGTAATAAGAATAGTAATTGTCGTTCTGTCGATCATATAAGCATAATATGGCTAATAAGATGAGTTAGATTGATACTAATAAGAGTAATGAGTATAGTAATTGTCGTTCTATCGATCATATCTGCATAATATGGTTAATAATATGAGTTAGATTGATAATAGTGAGTGTAATAAGTATAGTAATTACGTTCTGTCGATCATATAAGCATAATATGGCTAATAATATGAGTTAGATTGATAATAATAAGAGTAATAAGTATAGTAATTGTCGTCCTATCGATCATATAAGCATAATATGGCCAATAATATGAGCTAGATTGATAATAATAAGAGTAATGAGTATAGCAATTGTCGTTCTATCGATCATATCTGCATAATATGGCTAATAATATGAGTTAGATTGATAATAATAAGAGTAATAAGTATAGTAATTGTCGTTCTATCGATCATATAAGCATAATATGGCTAATAATATGAGTTAGATTGATAATAATAAGAATAATCAGTATAGTAATTGTCGTTCTATCGATCATATCTGCATAATATGGTTACTAATATGAGTTAGATTGATAATAATAAGAGTAATAAGTATAGTAATTATCGTTCTCCCAATCATATAAGCATAATATGGTTAATAATATGAGTTAGTTTGATAACAGGGAGTGTAATAAGAATAGTAATTGTCGTTCTGTCGATCATATAAGCATAATATGGCTAATAATATGAGTTAGATTGATAATAATAAGAGTAATGAGTATAGTAAATGTAGTTCTATCGATCATATAAGCATAATATGGCCAATAATATGAGTTAGATTGATAATAATCAGAGTAATAAGTATAGTAATTGTCGTCCTATCGATCATATAAGCATAATATGGCCAATAATATGAGTTAGATTGATAATAATAAGAGTAATGAGTATAGTAATTGTCGTTCTATCGATCATATAAGCATAATATGGCTAATAATATGAGTTAGATTTCTAATAATAAGAGTAATAAGTATAGTAATTACCGTTCTACGGATCATATAAGCATAATATGGTTAATAATATGAGTTAGATTGATAATAATAAGAGTAATCAGTATAGTAATTGTCGTTCTATCGATCATATCTGCATAATATGGTTATTAATATGAGTTAGATTGATAACAATAAGAGTAATAAGTATAGTAATTGTCGTTCTGTCGATCATATAAGCATAATATGGCTAATAATATGAGTTAGATTGATAATAATAAGAGTAATAAGTATAGTAATTATAGTTCTACCGATCATATAAGCATAATATGGTTAATAATATGAGTTAGATTGATAACAGGGAGTGTAATAAGAATAGTAATTGTCGTTCTGTCGATCATATAAGCATAATATGGCTAATAATATGAGTTAGATTGATAATAATGAGAGTAATAAGTATAGTAAATGTCGTTCTATCGATCATATCTGCATAATATGGCCAATAATATGAGTTAGATTGATAATAATAAGAGTAATAAGTATAGTAATTGTCGTCCTATCGATCATATAAGCATAATATGGCCAATAATATGAGTTAGATTGATAATAATAAGAGTAATAAGTATAGTAAATGTCGTTCTATCGATCATATAAGCATAATATGGATAATAATATGAGTTAGATTGATAATAATAAGAGTAATAAGTACAGTAATTGTCGTTCTATCGATCATATAAGCATAATTTGGCTAATAATATGAGTTAGATTGATAATAATAAGAATAATCAGTATAGTAATTGTCGTTCTATCGATCATATCTGCATAATATGGTTAATAATATCAGTTAGATTGATAATAGTGAGTGTAATAAGTATAGTAATTGTCGTTCTGTCGATCATATAAGCATAATATGGCTAATAATATGAGTTAGATTGATAATATTAAGAGTAATGAGTATTGTACATGTAGTTCTATCGATCATATAAGCATAATATGGCTAATAATATGAGTTAGATTGATAATAATAAGAGTAGTGAGTATAGTAATTGTCGTTCTATCGATCATATAAGCATAATATGGCTAATAATATGAGTTAGATTGATAATAATAAGAGTAATAAGTATAGTAATTGTCGTCCTATCGATCATATAAGCATAATATGGCTAATAATATGAGTTAGATTGATAATAATAAGAGTAATGAGTATAGTAATTGTCGTTCTATCGATCATATCTGCATAATATGGTTAATAATATGAGTTAGATTGATAATAGTGAGTGTAATAAGTATAGTAATTGTCGTTCTGTCGATCATATAAGCATAATATGGCTAATAATATGAGTTAGATTGATAATAATAAGAGTAATAAGTATAGTAATTGTCGTTCTATCGATCATATAAGCATAATATGGCTAATAATATGAGTTAGATTGATAATAATAAGAATAATCAGTATAGTAATTGTCGTTCTATCGATCATATCTGCATAATATGGTTACTAATATGAGTTAGATTGATAATAATAAGAGTAATAAGTATAGTAATTATCGTTCTCCCAATCATATAAGCATAATATGGTTAATAATATGAGTTAGTTTGATAACAGGGAGTGTAATAAGAATAGTAATTGTCGTTCTGTCGATCATATAAGCATAATATGGCTAATAATATGAGTTAGATTGATAATAATAAGAGTAATGAGTATAGTAAATGTAGTTCTATCGATCATGTAAGCATAATATGGCCAATAATATGAGTTAGATTGATAATAATCAGAGTAATAAGTATAGTAATTGTCGTCCTATCGATCATATAAGCATAATATGGCCAATAATATGAGTTAGATTGATAATAATAAGAGTAATGAGTATAGTAATTGTCGTTCTATCGATCATATAAGCATAATATGGCTAATAATATGAGTTAGATTTCTAATAATAAGAGTAATAAGTATAGTAATTGTCGTTATGTCGATCATATAAGCATAATATGGCTAATAATATGAGTTAGATTGATAATAATAAGAGTAATAAGTATAGTAATTGTCGTTCTATCGATCATATAAGCATAATATGGCTAATAATATGAGTTAGATTGATAATAATAAGAATAATCAGTATAGTAATTGTCGTTCTATCGATCATATCTGCATAATATGGTTATTAATATGAGTTAGATTGATAACAATAAGAGTAATAAGTATAGTAATTGTCGTTCTATCGATCATATAAGCATAATTTGGCTAATAATATGAGTTAGATTGATAATAATAAGAGTAATATGTATAGTAATTATTGTTCTACCGATCATATAAGCATAACATGGTTAATAATATGAGTTAGATTGATAACAGGGAGTGTAATAAGAATAGTAATTGTCGTTCTGTCGATCATATAAGCATAATATGGCTAATAAGATGAGTTAGATTGATACTAATAAGAGTAATGAGTATAGTAATTGTCGTTCTATCGATCATATCTGCATAATATGGTTAATAATATGAGTTAGATTGATAATAGTGAGTGTAATACGTATAGTAATTACGTTCTGTCGATCATATAAGCATAATATGGCTAATAATATGAGTTAGATTGATAATAATAAGAGTAATAAGTATAGTAATTGTCGTCCTATCGATCATATAAGCATAATATGGCCAATAATATGAGCTAGATTGATAATAATAAGAGTAATGAGTATAGCAATTGTCGTTCTATCGATCATATCTGCATAATATGGTTAATAATATGAGTTAGATTGATAATAGTGAGTGTAATAAGTATAGTAATTGTCGTTCTGTCGATCATATAAGCATAATATGGCTAATAATATGAGTTAGATTGATAATAATAAGAGTAATAAGTATAGTAATTGTCGTTCTATCGATCATATAAGCATAATATGGCTAATAATATGAGTTAGATTGATAATAATAAGAATAATCAGTATAGTAATTGTCGTTCTATCGATCATATCTGCATAATATGGTTAATAATATCAGTTAGATTGAT
The DNA here is from genome assembly GCF_050947335.1 of Megachile rotundata. Lineage (NCBI taxonomy): Eukaryota > Metazoa > Arthropoda > Insecta > Hymenoptera > Megachilidae > Megachile > Megachile rotundata. The sequence continues at coordinate 277,849 of NW_027473449.1, read as the reverse complement.
AATAGTGAGTGTAATAAGTATAGTAATTGTCGTTCTGTCGATCATATAAGCATAATATGGCTAATAATATGAGTTAGATTGATAATATTAAGAGTAATGAGTATTGTACATGTAGTTCTATCGATCATATAAGCATAATATGGCTAATAATATGAGTTAGATTGATAATAATAAGAGTAGTGAGTATAGTAATTGTCGTTCTATCGATCATATAAGCATAATATGGCTAATAATATGAGTTAGATTGATAATAATAAGAGTAATAAGTATAGTAATTGTCGTCCTATCGATCATATAAGCATAATATGGCTAATAATATGAGTTAGATTGATAATAATAAGAGTAATGAGTATAGTAATTGTCGTTCTATCGATCATATCTGCATAATATGGTTAATAATATGAGTTAGATTGATAATAGTGAGTGTAATAAGTATAGTAATTGTCGTTCTGTCGATCATATAAGCATAATATGGCTAATAATATGAGTTAGATTGATAATAATAAGAGTAATAAGTATAGTAATTGTCGTTCTATCGATCATATAAGCATAATATGGCTAATAATATGAGTTAGATTGATAATAATAAGAATAATCAGTATAGTAATTGTCGTTCTATCGATCATATCTGCATAATATGGTTACTAATATGAGTTAGATTGATAATAATAAGAGTAATAAGTATAGTAATTATCGTTCTCCCAATCATATAAGCATAATATGGTTAATAATATGAGTTAGTTTGATAACAGGGAGTGTAATAAGAATAGTAATTGTCGTTCTGTCGATCATATAAGCATAATATGGCTAATAATATGAGTTAGATTGATAATAATAAGAGTAATGAGTATAGTAAATGTAGTTCTATCGATCATGTAAGCATAATATGGCCAATAATATGAGTTAGATTGATAATAATCAGAGTAATAAGTATAGTAATTGTCGTCCTATCGATCATATAAGCATAATATGGCCAATAATATGAGTTAGATTGATAATAATAAGAGTAATGAGTATAGTAATTGTCGTTCTATCGATCATATAAGCATAATATGGCTAATAATATGAGTTAGATTTCTAATAATAAGAGTAATAAGTATAGTAATTGTCGTTATGTCGATCATATAAGCATAATATGGCTAATAATATGAGTTAGATTGATAATAATAAGAGTAATAAGTATAGTAATTGTCGTTCTATCGATCATATAAGCATAATATGGCTAATAATATGAGTTAGATTGATAATAATAAGAATAATCAGTATAGTAATTGTCGTTCTATCGATCATATCTGCATAATATGGTTATTAATATGAGTTAGATTGATAACAATAAGAGTAATAAGTATAGTAATTGTCGTTCTATCGATCATATAAGCATAATTTGGCTAATAATATGAGTTAGATTGATAATAATAAGAGTAATATGTATAGTAATTATTGTTCTACCGATCATATAAGCATAACATGGTTAATAATATGAGTTAGATTGATAACAGGGAGTGTAATAAGAATAGTAATTGTCGTTCTGTCGATCATATAAGCATAATATGGCTAATAAGATGAGTTAGATTGATACTAATAAGAGTAATGAGTATAGTAATTGTCGTTCTATCGATCATATCTGCATAATATGGTTAATAATATGAGTTAGATTGATAATAGTGAGTGTAATACGTATAGTAATTACGTTCTGTCGATCATATAAGCATAATATGGCTAATAATATGAGTTAGATTGATAATAATAAGAGTAATAAGTATAGTAATTGTCGTCCTATCGATCATATAAGCATAATATGGCCAATAATATGAGCTAGATTGATAATAATAAGAGTAATGAGTATAGCAATTGTCGTTCTATCGATCATATCTGCATAATATGGTTAATAATATGAGTTAGATTGATAATAGTGAGTGTAATAAGTATAGTAATTGTCGTTCTGTCGATCATATAAGCATAATATGGCTAATAATATGAGTTAGATTGATAATAATAAGAGTAATAAGTATAGTAATTGTCGTTCTATCGATCATATAAGCATAATATGGCTAATAATATGAGTTAGATTGATAATAATAAGAATAATCAGTATAGTAATTGTCGTTCTATCGATCATATCTGCATAATATGGTTACTAATATGAGTTAGATTGATAATAATAAGAGTAATAAGTATAGTAATTATCGTTCTCCCAATCATATAAGCATAATATGGTTAATAATATGAGTTAGTTTGATAACAGGGAGTGTAATAAGAATAGTAATTGTCGTTCTGTCGATCATATAAGCATAATATGGCTAATAATATGAGTTAGATTGATAATAATAAGAGTAATGAGTATAGTAAATGTAGTTCTATCGATCATATCTGCATAATATGGCCAATAATATGAGTTAGATTGATAATAATAAGAGTAATAAGTATAGTAATTGTCGTCCTATCGATCATATAAGCATAATATGGCCAATAATATGAGTTAGATTGATAATAATAAGAGTAATAAGTATAGTAAATGTCGTTCTATCGATCATATAAGCATAATATGGATAATAATATGAGTTAGATTGATAATAATAAGAGTAATAAGTACAGTAATTGTCGTTCTATCGATCATATAAGCATAATTTGGCTAATAATATGAGTTAGATTGATAATAATAAGAGTAATAAGTGTAGTAATTGTCGTTCTGTCGATCATATAAGCATAATATGGCTAATAATATGAGTTAGATTGATAATAATAAGAGTAATAAGTGTAGTAATTGTCGTTCTATCGATCATATAAGCATAATATGGCTAATAATATGAGTTAGATTGATAATAATAACAATAATCAGTATAGTAATTGTCGTTCTATCGATCATATCTGCATAATATGGTTAATAATATCAGTTAGATTGATAATAGTGAGTGTAATAAGTATAGTAATTGTCGTTCTGTCGATCATATAAGCATAATATGGCTAATAATATGAGTTAGATTGATAATAATAAGAGTAATAAGTATTGTAATTATAGTTCTACCGATCATATAAGCATAATATGGTTAATAATATGAGTTAGATTGATAACAGGGAGTGTAATAAGAATAGTAATTGTCGTTCTGTCGATCATATAAGCATAATATGGCTAATAATATGAGTTAGATTGATAATAATGAGAGTAATAAGTATAGTAAATGTCGTTCTATCGATCATATCTGCATAATATGGCCAATAATATGAGTTAGATTGATAATAATAAGAGTAATAAGTATAGTAATTGTCGTCCTATCGATCATATAAGCATAATATGGCCAATAATATGAGTTAGATTGATAATAATAAGAGTAATAAGTATAGTAAATGTCGTTCTATCGATCATATAAGCATAATATGGATAATAATATGAGTTAGATTGATAATAATAAGAGTAATAAGTACAGTAATTGTCGTTCTATCGATCATATAAGCATAATTTGGCTAATAATATGAGTTAGATTGATAATAATAAGAATAATCAGTATAGTAATTGTCGTTCTATCGATCATATCTGCATAATATGGTTAATAATATCAGTTAGATTGATAATAGTGAGTGTAATAAGTATAGTAATTGTCGTTCTGTCGATCATATAAGCATAATATGGCTAATAATATGAGTTAGATTGATAATATTAAGAGTAATGAGTATTGTAAATGTAGTTCTATCGATCATATAAGCATAATATGGCTAATAATATGAGTTAGATTGATAATAATAAGAGTAGTGAGTATAGTAATTGTCGTTCTATCGATCATATAAGCATAATATGGCTAATAATATGAGTTAGATTGATAATAATAAGAATAATCAGTATAGTAATTGTCGTTCTATCGATCATATCTGCATAATATGGTTATTAATATGAGTTAGATTGATAACAATAAGAGTAATAAGTATAGTAATTGTCGTTCTATCGATCATATAAGCATAATTTGGCTAATAATATGAGTTAGATTGATAATAATAAGAGTAATAAGTATAGTAATTATTGTTCTACCGATCATATAAGCATAACATGGTTAATAATATGAGTTAGATTGATAACAGGGAGTGTAATAAGAATAGTAATTGTCGTTCTGTCGATCATATAAGCATAATATGGCTAATAAGATGAGTTAGATTGATACTAATAAGAGTAATGAGTATAGTAATTGTCGTTCTATCGATCATATCTGCATAATATGGTTAATAATATGAGTTAGATTGATAATAGTGAGTGTAATAAGTATAGTAATTACGTTCTGTCGATCATATAAGCATAATATGGCTAATAATATGAGTTAGATTGATAATAATAAGAGTAATAAGTATAGTAATTGTCGTCCTATCGATCATATAAGCATAATATGGCCAATAATATGAGCTAGATTGATAATAATAAGAGTAATGAGTATAGTAATTGTCGTTCTATCGATCATATCTGCATAATATGGTTAATAATATGAGTTAGATTGATAATAGTGAGTGTAATAAGTATAGTAATTGTCGTTCTGTCGATCATATAAGCATAATATGGCTAATAATATGAGTTAGATTGATAATAATAAGAGTAATAAGTATAGTAATTGTCGTTCTATCGATCATATAAGCATAATATGGCTAATAATATGAGTTAGATTGATAATAATAAGAATAATCAGTATAGTAATTGTCGTTCTATCGATCATATCTGCATAATATGGTTACTAATATGAGTTAGATTGA
>NW_027473449.1:232667-273021 GCF_050947335.1 Megachile rotundata | reverse complement strand
GAACTACAATTACTATACTCATTACTCTTATTATTATCAATCTAACTCATATTATTAGCCATATTATGCTTCTATGTTCGATAGAACGAGAATTACTATACTCACTACTCTTAGTATTATCAATCTAACTCATATTATTAGCCATATTATGCTTATATGATCGATAGAACGAGAATTACTATACTCACTACTCTTGGTATTATCAATCTAACTCATATTATTAGCCATATTATGCTTATATGATCGATAGAACGACAATTACTATACTTATTACTCTTATTATTATCAATCTAACTCATATTATTAGCCATATTATGCTTATATGATCGATAGAACGAGAATTACTATACTCACTACTCTTAGTATTATCAATCTAACTCATATTATTAGCCACATTATGCTTATATTATCGATAGAACGACAATTACTATACTTATTACTGTTATTATTATCAATCTAACTCATATTATTAGCCATATTATGCTTATATGATCGATAGAACGACAATTACTATACTTATTACTCTTATTATTATGAATCTAACTCATATTATTAACCATATTATGCAGATATGATCGATAGAACTACAATTACTATACTCATTACTCTTATTATTATTAATCTAACTGATATTATTAGCCATATTATGCTTATATGATCGATAGAACGACAATTACTATACTTATTACTCTTATTATCATCAATCTAACTCATATTATTAGCCATATTATGCTTATATGATCGATAGAACGACCAATACTATACTTATTTCTCTTATTATTATCAATCTGACTCATATTATTAACCATATTATGCTAATATGATCGATAGAACTACAATTACTATACTCATTACGCTTATTATTATCAATCCAACTCATGTTATTACCCATATTATGCTTATATGATCGATAGAACGACAATCACTATACTTATTACTCTTATTATTATCAACCTAACTCATATTATTAGGCATATTATGCTTATATTATCGATAGAACGACAATTACTATACTTATTACTGTTAATATTATCAATCTAACGCATATTATTAGCCATATTATGCTTATATGATCGACAGAACGACAATTACTATACTTATTACACTCACTGTTATCAATAAAACTCATATTATTAACCATATTATGCAAATTTGATCGATAGAACGACAATTACTATACTTATTATTCTTATTATTATCAATCTAACTCATATTATTAGCCATATTATGTTTAAATGATCAATAGAACGACAATTACTATACTTATTACTCTTATTATTATCAATCTAACTCATATTATTAGCCATATTATGCTTATATGATCGACAGAACGACAATTACTATACTTATTACTCTTATTATTATGAATCTAACTCATATTATTAACCATATTATGCAGATATGATCGATAGAACTACAATTACTATACTCATTACTCTTATTATTATCAATCTAACTCATATTATTAGCCATATTATGCTTCTATGTTCGATAGAACGAGAATTACTATACTCACTACTCTTAGTATTATCAATCTAACTCATATTATTAGCCATATTATGCTTATATGATCGATAGAACGAGAATTACTATACTCACTACTCTTGGTATTATCAATCTAACTCATATTATTAGCCATATTATGCTTATATGATCGATAGAACGACAATTACTATACTTATTACTCTTATTATTATCAATCTAACTCATATTATTAGCCATATTATGCTTATATGATCGATAGAACGAGAATTACTATACTCACTACTCTTAGTATTATCAATCTAACTCATATTATTAGCCACATTATGCTTATATTATCGATAGAACGACAATTACTATACTTATTACTGTTATTATTATCAATCTAACTCATATTATTAGCCATATTATGCTTATATGATCGATAGAACGACAATTACTATACTTATTACTCTTATTATTATGAATCTAACTCATATTATTAACCATATTATGCAGATATGATCGATAGAACTACAATTACTATACTCATTACTCTTATTATTATTAATCTAACTGATATTATTAGCCATATTATGCTTATATGATCGATAGAACGACAATTACTATACTTATTACTCTTATTATCATCAATCTAACTCATATTATTAGCCATATTATGCTTATATGATCGATAGAACGACCAATACTATACTTATTTCTCTTATTATTATCAATCTGACTCATATTATTAACCATATTATGCTAATATGATCGATAGAACTACAATTACTATACTCATTACGCTTATTATTATCAATCCAACTCATGTTATTACCCATATTATGCTTATATGATCGATAGAACGACAATCACTATACTTATTACTCTTATTATTATCAACCTAACTCATATTATTAGGCATATTATGCTTATATTATCGATAGAACGACAATTACTATACTTATTACTGTTAATATTATCAATCTAACGCATATTATTAGCCATATTATGCTTATATGATCGACAGAACGACAATTACTATACTTATTACACTCACTGTTATCAATAAAACTCATATTATTAACCATATTATGCAAATTTGATCGATAGAACGACAATCACTATACTTATTACTCTTATTATTATCAACCTAACTCATACTATTAGCCATATTATGCTTATATTATCGATATAACGACAATTACTATACTTATTACTCTTATTATTATCAACCTAACTCATATTATTAGCCATATTATGCTTATATGAACGACAGAACGACAATTACTGTACTTATTACTCTTATCATTATCAATCTAAGTCATATTATTAGCCGTATTATGCTTATATGATCGATAGAACGACAATTACTATACTTATTAGTCTTATTATTATCAATCTAACTCATATTATTAGCCATATTATGCTTAAATGATCGATAGAACGACAATTACTACACTTATTACACTCACTGTTATCAATCTAACTCATATTATTAACCATATTATGCAAATTTGATCGATAGAACGACAATCACTATACTTATTACTCTTATTATTATCAACCTAACTCATATTATTAGCCATATTATGCTTAAATGATCGATAGAACAACAATTACTATACTTATTGCTCTTATTATTATAAATCTAACTCATATTATTAGCCATATTATGCTTATATGATCGATAGAACGACAATTACTATACTTATTACTTTTATTATTATGAATATAACTCATATTATTAACCATATTATGCAGATATGATCGATAGAACTACAATTACTATACTCATTACTCTTATTATTATTAATCTAACTGATATTATTAGCCATATTATGCTTATATGATCGATAGAACGACAATTACTATACTTATTACTCTTATTATCATCAATCTAACTCATATTATTAGCCATATTATGCTTATATGATCGATAGAACGACAAATACTATACTTATTACTCTTATTATTATCAATCTAACTCATATTATTAACCATATTATGCTAATATGATCGATAGAACTACAATTACTATACTCATTACTCTTATTATTATCAATCCAACTCATGTTATTACCCATATTATGCTTATATGATCGATAGAACGACAATCACTATACTTATTACTCTTATTATTATCAACCTAACTCATATTATTAGCCATATTATGCTTATATGATCGATAGAACGACAATTACTATACTTATTACTCTTATTATTATCAATCTAACTCATATTATTAACCATATTATGCAGATATGATCGATAGAACTACAATTACTATACTCATTACTCTTATTATTATCAATCTAACTCATATTATTAGCCATATTATGCTTCTATGTTCGATAGAACGACAATTACTATACTTATTACTCTTATTATTATCAATCTAACTCATATTATTAACCATATTATGCAGACATGATCGATAGCACGACATTTACTATACCTATTACTCTTATTATTATCAACCTAACACATATTATTAGCCATATTATGCTTATATGATCGATAGAACGACAATTACTATACTTATTATTCTTATTATTATCAATCTAACTCATATTATTAACCATATTATGCAGACATGATCGATAGCACGACATTTACTATACCTATTACTCTTATTATTATCAACCTAACACATATCATTAGCCATATTATGCTTATATGATCGATAGAACGACAATTACTATACTTATTATTCTTATTATTATCAATCTAATTCATATTATTAGCCATATTATGCTTAAATGATCGATAGAACGACAATTACTATACATATTACTCTTATTTTTATCAATCTAACTCATATTATTAAACATATTATGCTAATATGATCGATAGAACGACAATTACTATACTTATTACACTCACTATTATCAATCTAACTCATATTATTAACCATATTATGCAGACATGATCGATAGCACTACATTTACTATACCTATTACTCTTACTATTATCAACCTAACACATATTATTAGCCATATTATGCTTATATGATCGATAGAACGACAATTACTATACTTATTATTCTTATTATTATCAATCTAACTCATATTATTAGCCATATTATGCTTAAATGATCGATAGAACGACAATTACTATACTTATTACTCTTATTATTATCAATCTAACTCATATTATTAGCCATATTATGCTTATATGATCGATAGAACGAGAATTACTATACTCACTACTCTTAGTATTATCAATCTAACTCATATTATTAGCCATATTATGCTTATATTATCGATAGAACGACAATTACTATACTTATTACTGTTATTATTATCAATCTAACTCATATTATTAGCCATATTATGCTTAAATGATCGATACAACGACAATTACTATACTTATTACTGTTAATATTATCAATCTAACGCATATTATTAGCCATATTATGCTTATATGATCGACAGAACGACAATTACTATACTTATTACACTCACTGTTATCAATAAAACTCATATTATTAACCATATTATGCAAATTTGATCGATAGAACGACAATCACTATACTTATTACTCTTATTATTATCAACCTAACTCATATTATTAGCCATATTATGCTTATATGAACGACAGAACGACAATTACTGTACTTATTACTCTTATCATTATCAATCTAAGTCATATTATTAGCCGTATTATGCTTATATGATCGATAGAACGACAATTACTATACTTATTAGTCTTATTATTATCAATCTAACTCATATTATTAGCCATATTATGCTTAAATGATCGATAGAACGACAATTACTACACTTATTACACTCACTGTTATCAATCTAACTCATATTATTAACCATATTATGCAGACATGATCGATAGCACTACATTTACTATACCTATTACTCTTACTATTATCAACCTAACACATATTATTAGCCATATTATGCTTATATGATCGATAGAACGACAATTACTATACTTATTATTCTTATTATTATCAATCTAACTCATATTATTAGCCATATTATGTTTAAATGATCAATAGAACGACAATTACTATACTTATTACTCTTATTATTATCAATCTAACTCATATTATTAGCCATATTATGCTTATATGATCGACAGAACGACAATTACTATACTTATTACTCTTATTATTATGAATCTAACTCATATTATTAACCATATTATGCAGATATGATCGATAGAACTACAATTACTATACTCATTACTCTTATTATTATCAATCTAACTCATATTATTAGCCATATTATGCTTCTATGTTCGATAGAACGAGAATTACTATACTCACTACTCTTAGTATTATCAATCTAACTCATATTATTAGCCATATTATGCTTATATGATCGATAGAACGAGAATTACTATACTCACTACTCTTGGTATTATCAATCTAACTCATATTATTAGCCATATTATGCTTATATGATCGATAGAACGACAATTACTATACTTATTACTCTTATTATTATCAATCTAACTCATATTATTAGCCATATTATGCTTATATGATCGATAGAACGAGAATTACTATACTCACTACTCTTAGTATTATCAATCTAACTCATATTATTAGCCACATTATGCTTATATTATCGATAGAACGACAATTACTATACTTATTACTGTTATTATTATCAATCTAACTCATATTATTAGCCATATTATGCTTATATGATCGATAGAACGACAATTACTATACTTATTACTCTTATTATTATGAATCTAACTCATATTATTAACCATATTATGCAGATATGATCGATAGAACTACAATTACTATACTCATTACTCTTATTATTATTAATCTAACTGATATTATTAGCCATATTATGCTTATATGATCGATAGAACGACAATTACTATACTTATTACTCTTATTATCATCAATCTAACTCATATTATTAGCCATATTATGCTTATATGATCGATAGAACGACCAATACTATACTTATTTCTCTTATTATTATCAATCTGACTCATATTATTAACCATATTATGCTAATATGATCGATAGAACTACAATTACTATACTCATTACGCTTATTATTATCAATCCAACTCATGTTATTACCCATATTATGCTTATATGATCGATAGAACGACAATCACTATACTTATTACTCTTATTATTATCAACCTAACTCATATTATTAGGCATATTATGCTTATATTATCGATAGAACGACAATTACTATACTTATTACTGTTAATATTATCAATCTAACGCATATTATTAGCCATATTATGCTTATATGATCGACAGAACGACAATTACTATACTTATTACACTCACTGTTATCAATAAAACTCATATTATTAACCATATTATGCAAATTTGATCGATAGAACGACAATCACTATACTTATTACTCTTATTATTATCAACCTAACTCATACTATTAGCCATATTATGCTTATATTATCGATATAACGACAATTACTATACTTATTACTCTTATTATTATCAACCTAACTCATATTATTAGCCATATTATGCTTATATGAACGACAGAACGACAATTACTGTACTTATTACTCTTATCATTATCAATCTAAGTCATATTATTAGCCGTATTATGCTTATATGATCGATAGAACGACAATTACTATACTTATTAGTCTTATTATTATCAATCTAACTCATATTATTAGCCATATTATGCTTAAATGATCGATAGAACGACAATTACTACACTTATTACACTCACTGTTATCAATCTAACTCATATTATTAACCATATTATGCAAATTTGATCGATAGAACGACAATCACTATACTTATTACTCTTATTATTATCAACCTAACTCATATTATTAGCCATATTATGCTTAAATGATCGATAGAACAACAATTACTATACTTATTGCTCTTATTATTATAAATCTAACTCATATTATTAGCCATATTATGCTTAAATGATCGATAGAACGACAATTACTATACTTATTACTCTTATTATTATCAATCTAACTCATATTATTAGCCATATTATGCTTATATGATCGATAGAACGAGAATTACTATACTCACTACTCTTAGTATTATCAATCTAACTCATATTATTAGCCATATTATGCTTATATTATCGATAGAACGACAATTACTATACTTATTACTGTTATTATTATCAATCTAACTCATATTATTAGCCATATTATGCTTAAATGATCGATACAACGACAATTACTATACTTATTACTGTTAATATTATCAATCTAACGCATATTATTAGCCATATTATGCTTATATGATCGACAGAACGACAATTACTATACTTATTACACTCACTGTTATCAATAAAACTCATATTATTAACCATATTATGCAAATTTGATCGATAGAACGACAATCACTATACTTATTACTCTTATTATTATCAACCTAACTCATATTATTAGCCATATTATGCTTATATGAACGACAGAACGACAATTACTGTACTTATTACTCTTATCATTATCAATCTAAGTCATATTATTAGCCGTATTATGCTTATATGATCGATAGAACGACAATTACTATACTTATTAGTCTTATTATTATCAATCTAACTCATATTATTAGCCATATTATGCTTAAATGATCGATAGAACGACAATTACTACACTTATTACACTCACTGTTATCAATCTAACTCATATTATTAACCATATTATGCAAATTTGATCGATAGAACGACAATCACTATACTTATTACTCTTATTATTATCAACCTAACTCATATTATTAGCCATATTATGCTTAAATGATCGATAGAACAACAATTACTATACTTATTGCTCTTATTATTATAAATCTAACTCATATTATTAGCCATATTATGCTTATATGATCGATAGAACGACAATTACTATACTTATTACTTTTATTATTATGAATATAACTCATATTATTAACCATATTATGCAGATATGATCGATAGAACTACAATTACTATACTCATTACTCTTATTATTATTAATCTAACTGATATTATTAGCCATATTATGCTTATATGATCGATAGAACGACAATTACTATACTTATTACTCTTATTATCATCAATCTAACTCATATTATTAGCCATATTATGCTTATATGATCGATAGAACGACAAATACTATACTTATTACTCTTATTATTATCAATCTAACTCATATTATTAACCATATTATGCTAATATGATCGATAGAACTACAATTACTATACTCATTACTCTTATTATTATCAATCCAACTCATGTTATTACCCATATTATGCTTATATGATCGATAGAACGACAATCACTATACTTATTACTCTTATTATTATCAACCTAACTCATATTATTAGCCATATTATGCTTATATGATCGATAGAACGACAATTACTATACTTATTACTCTTATTATTATCAATCTAACTCATATTATTAACCATATTATGCAGATATGATCGATAGAACTACAATTACTATACTCATTACTCTTATTATTATCAATCTAACTCATATTATTAGCCATATTATGCTTCTATGTTCGATAGAACGACAATTACTATACTTATTACTCTTATTATTATCAATCTAACTCATATTATTAACCATATTATGCAGACATGATCGATAGCACGACATTTACTATACCTATTACTCTTATTATTATCAACCTAACACATATTATTAGCCATATTATGCTTATATGATCGATAGAACGACAATTACTATACTTATTATTCTTATTATTATCAATCTAACTCATATTATTAACCATATTATGCAGACATGATCGATAGCACGACATTTACTATACCTATTACTCTTATTATTATCAACCTAACACATATCATTAGCCATATTATGCTTATATGATCGATAGAACGACAATTACTATACTTATTATTCTTATTATTATCAATCTAATTCATATTATTAGCCATATTATGCTTAAATGATCGATAGAACGACAATTACTATACATATTACTCTTATTTTTATCAATCTAACTCATATTATTAAACATATTATGCTAATATGATCGATAGAACGACAATTACTATACTTATTACACTCACTATTATCAATCTAACTCATATTATTAACCATATTATGCAGACATGATCGATAGCACTACATTTACTATACCTATTACTCTTACTATTATCAACCTAACACATATTATTAGCCATATTATGCTTATATGATCGATAGAACGACAATTACTATACTTATTATTCTTATTATTATCAATCTAACTCATATTATTAGCCATATTATGCTTAAATGATCGATAGAACGACAATTACTATACTTATTACTCTTATTATTATTAATCTAACTGATATTATTAGCCATATTATGCTTATATGATCGATAGAACGACAATTACTATACTTATTACTCTTATTATTATCAATCTAACTCATATTATTAACCATATTATGCAGACATGATCGATAGCACGACATTTACTATACTTATTACTCTTATTATTATCAACCTAACTCATACTATTAGCCATATTATGCTTATATTATCGATATAACGACAATTACTATACTTATTACTCTTATTATTATAAATCTAACTCATATTATTAGCCATATTATGCTTATATGATCGATAGAACGACAATTACTATACTTATTACTCTTATTATTATGAATCTAACTCATATTATTAACCATATTATGCAGATATGATCGATAGAACTACAATTACTATACTCATTACTCTTATTATTATTAATCTAACTGATATTATTAGCCATATTATGCTTATATGATCGATAGAACGACAATTACTATACTTATTACTCTTATTATCATCAATCTAACTCATATTATTAGCCATATTATGCTTATATGATCGATAGAACGACAAATACTATACTTATTACTCTTATTATTATCAATCTGACTCATATTATTAACCATATTATGCTAATAGGATCGATAGAACTACAATTACTATACTCATTACGCTTATTATTATCAATCCAACTCATGTTATTACCCATATTATGCTTATATGATCGATAGAACGACAATCACTATACTTATTACTCTTATTATTATCAACCTAACTCATATTATTAGGCATATTATGCTTATATTATCGATAGAACGACAATTACTATACTTATTACTGTTAATATTATCAATCTAACGCATATTATTAGCCATATTATGCTTATATGATCGACAGAACGACAATTACTATACTTATTACACTCACTGTTATCAATCTAACTCATATTATTAACCATATTATGCAAATTTGATCGATAGAACGACAATCACTATACTTATTACTCTTATTATTATCAACCTAACTCATATTATTAGCCATATTATGCTTAAATGATCGATAGAACAACAATTACTATACTTATTGCTCCTATTATTATAAATCTAACTCATATTATTAGCCATATTATGCTTATATGATCGATAGAACGACAATTACTATACTTATTACTCTTATTATTATGAATCTAACTCATATTATTAACCATATTATGCAGATATGATCGATAGAACTACAATTACTATACTCATTACTCTTATTATTATTAATCTAACTGATATTATTAGCCATATTATGCTTATATGATCGATAGAACGACAATTACTATACTTATTACTCTTATTATCATCAATCTAACTCATATTATTAGCCATATTATGCTTATATGATCGATAGAACGACAAATACTATACTTATTACTCTTATTATTATCAATCTAACTCATATTATTAACCATATTATGCTAATATGATCGATAGAACTACAATTACTATACTCATTACTCTTATTATTATCAATCCAACTCATGTTATTACCCATATTATGCTTATATGATCGATAGAACGACAATCACTATACTTATTACTCTTATTATTATCAACCTAACTCATATTATTAGCCATATTATGCTTATATTATCGATAGAACGACAATTACTATACTTATTACTGTTAATATTATCAATCTAACGCATATTATTAGCCATATTATGCTTATATGATCGATAGAACTACAATTACTATACTCATTACTCTTATTATTATCAATCCAACTCATGTTATTACCCATATTATGCTTATATGATCGATAGAACGACAATCACTATACTTATTACTCTTATTATTATCAACCTAACTCATATTATTAGCCATATTATGCTTATATTATCGATAGAACGACAATTACTATACTTATTACTGTTAATATTATCAATCTAACGCATATTATTAGCCATATTATGCTTATATGATCGACAGAACGACAATTACTATACTTATTACACTCACTGTTATCAATAAAACTCATATTATTAACCATATTATGCAAATTTGATCGATAGAACGACAATCACTCTACTTATTACTCTTATTATTATCAACCTAACTCATACTATTAGCCATATTATGCTTATATTATCGATATAACGACAATTACTATACTTATTACTCTTATTATTATCAACCTAACTCATATTATTAGCCATATTATGCTTATATGATCGATAGAACGACAATTACTATACTTATTACTCTTATTATCATCAATCTAACTCATATTATTAACCATATTATGCTAATATGATCGATAGAACTACAATTACTATACTCATTACTCTTATTATTATCAATCCAACTCATGTTATTACCCATATTATGCTTATATGATCGATAGAACGACAATCACTATACTTATTACTCTTATTATTATCAACCTAACTCATATTATTAGCCATATTATGCTTATATGATCGATAGAACGTACAATTACTATACTTATTACTCTTATTATTATCAATCTAACTCATATTATTAACCATATTATGCAGACATGATCGATAGCACGACATTTTCTATACCTATTACTCTTATTATTATCAACCTAACACATATTATTAGCCATATTATGCTTATATGATCGATAGAACGACAATTACTATACTTATTATTCTTATTATTATCAATCTAACTCATATTATTAGCCATATTATGTTTAAATGATCGATAGAACGACAATTGCTATACGTATTACTCTTATTATTATCAATCTAACTCATATTATTAGCCATATTATGCTTATATGATCGACAGAACGACAATTACTATACTTATTACTCTTATTATTATGAATCTAACTCATATTATTAACCATATTATGCAGATATGATCGATAGAACTACAATTACTATACTCATTACTCTTATTATTATCAATCTAACTCATATTATTAGCCATATTATGCTTCTATGTTCGATAGAACGAGAATTACTATACTCACTACTCTTAGTATTATCAATCTAACTCATATTATTAGCCATATTATGCTTATATGATCGATAGAACGAGAATTACTATACTCACTACTCTTGGTATTATCAATCTAACTCATATTATTAGGCATATTATGCTTATATGATCGATAGAACGACAATTACTATACTTATTACTCTTATTATTATCAATCTAACTCATATTATTAGCCATATTATGCTTATATGATCGATAGAACGAGAATTACTATACTCACTGCTCTTAGTATTATCAATCTAACTCATATTATTAGCCACATTATGCTTATATTATCGATAGAACGACAATTGCTATACTTATTACTGTTATTATTATCAATCTAACTCATATTATTAGCCATATTATGCTTATATGATCGATAGAACGACAATTACTATACTTATTACTCTTATTATTATGAATCTAACTCATATTATTAACCATATTATGCAGATATGATCGATAGAACTACAATTACTATACTCATTACTCTTATTATTATTAATCTAACTGATATTATTAGCCATATTATGCTTATATGATCGATAGAACGACAATTACTATACTTATTACTCTTATTATCATCAATCTAACTCATATTATTAGCCATATTATGCTTATATGATCGATAGAACGACAAATACTATACTTATTACTCTTACTATTATCAATCTAACTCATATTATTAACCATATTATGCTAATATGATCGATAGAACTACAATTACTATACTCATTACTCTTATTATTATCAATCCAACTCATGTTATTACCCATATTATGCTTATATGATCGATAGAACGACAATCACTATACTTATTACTCTTATTATTATCAACCTAACTGATATTATTAGCCATATTATGCTTATATTATCGATAGAACGACAATTACTATACTTATTACTGTTAATATTATCAATCTAACGCATATTATTAGCCATATTATGCTTATATGATCGACAGAACGACAATTACTATACTTATTACACTCACTGTTATCAATAAAACTCATATTATTAACCATATTATGCAAATTTGATCGATAGAACGACAATCACTCTACTTATTACTCTTATTATTATCAACCTAACTCATATTATTAGCCATATTATGCTTATATGATCGATAGAACGACAATCACTATACTTATTACTCTTATTATTATCAACCTAACTCATACTATTAGCCATATTATGCTTATATTATCGATATAACGACAATTACTATACTTATTACTGTTATTATTATCAATCTAACTCATATTATTAGCCATATTATGCTTATATGAACGACAGAACGACAATTACTGTACTTATTACTCTTATCATTATCAATCTAAGTCATATTATTAGCCGTATTATGCTTATATGATCGATAGAACGACAATTACTATACTTATTACTCTTATTATTATCAATCTAACTCATATTATTAGCCATATTATGCTTAAATGATCGATAGAACGACAATTACTATACTTATTACACTCACTGTTATCAATCTAACTCATATTATTAACCATATTATGCAAATTTGATCGATAGAACGACAATCACTATACTTATTACTCTTATTATTATCAACCTAACTCATATTATTAGCCATATTATGCTTAAATGATCGATAGAACAACAATTACTATACTTATTACTCTTATTATTATAAATCTAACTCATATTATTAGCCATATTATGCTTATATGATCGATAGAACGACAATTACTATACTTATTACTCTTATTATTATGAATCTAACTCATATTATTAACCATATTATGCAGATATGATCGATAGAACTACAATTACTATACTCATTACTCTTATTATTATTAATCTAACTGATATTATTAGCCATATTATGCTTATATGATCGATAGAACGACAATTACTATACTTATTACTCTTATTATCATCAATCTAACTCATATTATTAGCCATATTATGCTTATATGATCGATAGAACGACAAATACTATACTTATTACTCTTACTATTATCAATCTAACTCATATTATTAGCCATATTATGCTTATATGATCGACAGAACGACAATTACTATACTTATTACACTCACTGTTATCAATAAAACTCATATTATTAACCATATTATGCAAATTTGATCGATAGAACGACAATCACTCTACTTATTACTCTTATTATTATCAACCTAATTCATATTATTAGCCATATTATGCTTATATGATCGATAGAACGACAATCACTATACTTATTACTCTTATTATTATCAACCTAACTCATACTATTAGCCATATTATGCTTATATTATCGATATAACGACAATTACTATACTTATTACTGTTATTATTATCAATCTAACTCATATTATTAGCCATATTATGCTTATATGAACGACAGAACGACAATTACTGTACTTATTACTCTTATCATTATCAATCTAAGTCATATTATTAGCCGTATTATGCTTATATGATCGATAGAACGACAATTACTATACTTATTACTCTTATTATTATCAATCTAACTCATATTATTAGCCATATTATGCTTAAATGATCGATAGAACGACAATTACTATACTTATTACACTCACTGTTATCAATCTAACTCATATTATTAACCATATTATGCAAATTTGATCGATAGAACGACAATCACTATACTTACTACTCTTATTATTATCAACCTAACTCATATTATTAGCCATATTATGCTTATATGATCGATAGAACGACAATTACTATACTTATTACTCTTATTATTATCAATCTAACTCATATTATTAGCCATATTATGCTTAAATGATCGATAGAACGACAATTACTATACTTATTACACTCACTGTTATCAATCTAACTCATATTATTAACCATATTATGCAAATTTGATCGATAGAACAACAATTACTATACTTATTGCTCTTATTATTATAAATCTAACTCATATTATTAGCCATATTATGCTTATATGATCGATAGAACGACAATTACTATACTTATTACTCTTATTATTATTAATCTAACTCATATTATTAACCATATTATGCAGATATGATCGATAGAACTACAATTACTATACTCATTACTCTTATTATTATTAATCTAACTGATATTATTAGCCATATTATGCTTATATGATCGATAGAACGACAATTACTATACATATTACTCTTATTATCATCAATCTAACTCATATTATTAGCCATATTATGCTTATATGATCGATAGAACGACAAATACTATACTTATTACTCTTATTATTATCTATCTAACTCATATTATTAACCATATTATGCTAATATGATCGATAGAAATACTATTACTATACTCATTACTCTTATTATTATCAATCCAACTCATGTTATTACCCATATTATGCTTATATGATCGATAGAACGACAATCACTATACTTATTACTCTTATTATTATCAACCTAACTCATATTATTAGCCATATTATGCTTATATTATCGATAGAACGACAATTACTATACTTATTACTGTTAATATTATCAATCTAACGCATATTATTAGCCATATTATGCTTATATGATCGACAGAACGACAATTACTATACTTATTACACTCACTGTTATCAATAAAACTCATATTATTAACCATATTATTCAAATTTGATCGATAGAACGACAATCACTCTACTTATTACTCTTATTATTATCAACCTAACTCATATTATTAGCCATATTATGCTTATATGATCGATAGAACGACAATCACTATACTTATTACTCTTATTATTATCAACCTAACTCATATTATTAGCCATATTATGCTTATATGATCGATAGAACGACAATCACTATACTTATTACTCTTATTATTATCAACCTAACTCATATTATTAGCCATATTATGCTTATATTATCGATATAACGACAATTACTATACTTATTACTGTTATTATTATCAATCTAACTCATATTATTAGCCATATTATGCTTATATGAACGACAGAACGACAATTACTGTACTTATTACTCTTATCATTATCAATCTAAGTCATATTATTAGCCATATTATGCTTATATGATCGATAGAACGACAATTACTATACTTATTACTCTTATTATTATCAATCTAACTCATATTATTAGCCATATTATGCTTAAATGATCGATAGAACGACAATTACTATACTTATTACTCTTATTATTATCAATCTAACTCATATTATTAGCCATATTATGCTTATATGATCGATAGAACGGCAATTACTATACTTATTACTCTTATTATTATCAATCTAACTCATATTATTAGCCATATTATGCTTATATGATCGATAGAACGAGAATTACTATACTCACTACTCTTAGTATTATCAATCTAACTCATATTATTAGCCATATTATGCTTATATTATCGATAGAACGACAATTACTATACTTATTACTGTTATTATTATCAATCTAACTCATATTATTAGCCATATTATGCTTAAATGATCGATAGAACGACAATTACTATACTTATTACTCTTACTATTATCAATCTAACTCATATTATTAGCCATATTATGCTTAAATGATCGATAGAACGACAATTACTATACTTATTACACTCACTGTTATCAATCTAACTCATATTATTAACCATATTATGCAAATTTGATCGATAGAACGACAATCACTATACTTATTACTCTTATTATTATCAACCTAACTCATATTATTAGCCATATTATGCTTAAATGATCGATAGAACAACAATTACTATACTTATTACTCTTATTATTATAAATCTAACTCATATTATTAGCCATATTATGCTTATATGATCGATAGAACGACAATTACAATACTTATTACTCTTATTATTATGAATCTAACTCATATTATTAACCATATTATGCAGATATGATCGATAGAACTACAATTACTATACTCATTACTCTTATTATTATTAATCTAACTGATATTATTAGCCATATTATGCTTATATGACAGATAGAACGACAATTACTATACTTATTACTCTTATTATCATCAATCTAACTCATATTATTAGCCATATTATGCTTATATGATCGATAGAACGACAAATACTATACTTATTACTCTTATTATTATCAATCTAACTCATATTATTAGCCATATTATGCTTAAATGATCGATAGAACGACAATCACTATACTTATTACTCTTATTATTATCAACCTAACTCATACTATTAGCCATATTATGCTTATATTATCGATATAACGACAATTACTATACTTATTACTCTTATTATTATAAATCTAACTCATATTATTAGCCATATTACGCTTATATGATCGATAGAACGACAATTACTATACATATTACTCTTATTTTTATCAATCTAACTCATATTATTAAACATATTATGCTAATATGATCGATAGAACGACAATTACTATACTTATTACACTCACTATTATCAATCTAACTCATATTATTAACCATATTATGCAGACATGATCGATAGCACTACATTTACTATACCTATTACTCTTACTATTATCAACCTAACACATATTATTAGCCATATTATGCTTATATGATCGATAGAACGACAATTACTATACTTATTATTCTTATTATTATCAATCTAACTCATATTATTAGCCATATTATGCTTAAATGATCGATAGAACGACAATTACTATACTTATTACTCTTATTATTATCAATCTAACTCATATTATTAGCCATATTATGCTTATATGATCGATAGAACGAGAATTACTATACTCACTACTCTTAGTATTATCAATCTAACTCATATTATTAGCCATATTATGCTTATATTATCGATAGAACGACAATTACTATACTTATTACTGTTATTATTATCAATCTAACTCATATTATTAGCCATATTATGCTTAAATGATCGATAGAACGACAATTACTATACGTATTACTGTTAATATTATCAATCTAACGCATATTATTAGCCATATTATGCTTATATGATCGACAGAACGACAATTACTATACTTATTACACTCACTGTTATCAATAAAGATCATATTATTAACCATATTATGCAAATTTGATCGATAGAACGACAATCACTCTACTTATTACTCTTATTATTATCAACCTAACTCATATTATTAGCCATATTATGCTTAAATGATCGATAGAACAACAATTACTATACTTATTGCTCTTATTATTATAAATCTAACTCATATTATTAGCCATATTATGCTTATATTATCGATATAACGACAATTACTATACTTATTACTCTTATTATTATAAATCTAACTCATATTATTAGCCATATTACGCTTATATGATCGATAGAACGACAATTACTATACTTATTACTCTTATTATCATCAATCTAACTCATATTATTAGCCATATTATGCTTATATGATCGATAGAACGACAAATACTATACTTATTACTCTTATTATTATCAATCTAACTCATATTATTAGCCATATTATGCTTAAATGATCGATAGAACGACAATCACTATACTTATTACTCTTATTATTATCAACCTAACTCATACTATTAGCCATATTATGCTTATATTATCGATATAACGACAATTACTATACTTATTACTCTTATTATTATAAATCTAACTCATATTATTAGCCATATTACGCTTATATGATCGATAGAACGACAATTACTATACATATTACTCTTATTTTTATCAATCTAACTCATATTATTAATCATATTATGCTAATATGATCGATAGAACGACAATTACTATACTTATTACACTCACTATTATCAATCTAACTCATATTATTAACCATATTATGCAGACATGATCGATAGCACTACATTTACTATACCTATTACTCTTACTATTATCAACCTAACACATATTATTAGCCATATTATGCTTATATGATCGATAGAACGACAATTACTATACTTATTATTCTTATTATTATCAATCTAACTCATATTATTAGCCATATTATGCTTAAATGATCGATAGAACGACAATTACTATACTTATTACTCTTATTATTATCAATCTAACTCATATTATTAGCCATATTATGCTTATATGATCGATAGAACGAGAATTACTATACTCACTACTCTTAGTATTATCAATCTAACTCATATTATTAGCCATATTATGCTTAAATGATCGATAGAACGACAATTACTATACTTATTACTCTTATTATTATCAATCTAACTCATATTATTAGCCATATTATGCTTATATGATCGATAGAACGAGAATTACTATACTCACTACTCTTAGTATTATCAATCTAACTCATATTATTAGCCATATTATGCTTATATTATCGATAGAACGACAATTACTATACTTATTACTGTTATTATTATCAATCTAACTCATATTATTAGCCATATTATGCTTAAATGATCGATAGAACGACAATTACTATACTTATTACTGTTAATATTATCAATCTAACGCATATTATTAGCCATATTATGCTTATATGATCGACAGAACGACAATTACTATACTTATTACACTCACTGTTATCAATAAAACTCATATTATTAACCATATTATGCAAATTTGATCGATAGAACGACAATCACTCTACTTATTACTCTTATTATTATCAACCTAACTCATATTATTAGCCATATTATGCTTAAATGATCGATAGAACAACAATTACTATACTTATTGCTCTTATTATTATAAATCTAACTCATATTATTAGAGATATTATGCTTATATGATCGATAGAACGACAATTACTATACTTATTACTCTTATTATTATGAATCTAACTCATATTATTAACCATATTATGCAGATATGATCGATAGAACTACAATTACTATACTCATTACTCTTATTATCATCAATCTAACTCATATTATTAGCCATATTATGCTTATATGATCGATAGAACGACAAATACTATACTTATTACTCTTATTATTATCAATCTAACTCATATTATTAACCATATTATGCTAATATGATCGATAGAACTACAATTACTATACTCATTACTCTTATTATTATCAATCCAACTCATGTTATTACCCATATTATGCTTATATGATCGATAGAACGACAATCACTATACTTATTACTCTTATTATTATCAACCTAACTCATATTATTAGCCATATTATGCTTATATTATCGATAGAACGACAATTACTATACTTATTACTGTTAATATTATCAATCTAACGCATATTATTAGCCATATTATGCTTATATGATCGACAGAACAACAATTACTATACTTATTACACTCACTGTTATCAATAAAACTCATATTATTAACCATATTATGCAAATTTGATCGATAGAACGACAATCACTCTACTTATTACTCTTATTATTATCAACCTAACTCATATTATTAGCCATATTATGCTTATATTATCGATATAACGACAATTACTATACTTATTACTGTTATTATTATCAATCTAACTCATATTATTAGCCATATTATGCTTATATGAACGGCAGAACGACAATTACTGTACTTATTACCCTTATCATTATCAATCTAAGTCATATTATTAGCCATATTATGCTTATATGATCGATAGAACGACAATTACTATACTTATTACTCTTATTATTATCAATCTAACTCATATTATTAGCCATATTATGCTTAAATGATCGATAGAACGACAATTACTATACTTATTACTCTTATTATTATCAATCTAACTCATATTATTAGCCATATTATGCTTATATGATCGATAGAACGGCAATTACTATACTTATTACTCTTATTATTATCAATCTAACTCATATTATTAGCCATATTATGCTTATATGATCGATAGAACGAGAATTACTATACTCACTACTCTTAGTATTATCAATCTAACTCATATTATTAGCCATATTATGCTTATATTATCGATAGAACGACAATTACTATACTTATTACTGTTATTATTATCAATCTAACTCATATTATTAGCCATATTATGCTTAAATGATCGATAGAACGACAATTACTATACTTATTACTCTTATTATTATCAACCTAACTCATACTATTAGCCATATTATGCTTATATTATCGACAGAACGACAATTACTATACTTATTACACTCACTGTTATCAATAAAACTCATATTATTAACCATATTATGCAAATTTGATCGATAGAACGACAATCACTCTACTTATTACTCTTATTATTATCAACCTAACTCATATTATTAGCCATATTATGCTTATATGATCGATAGAACGACAATCACTATACTTATTACTCTTATTATTATCAACCTAACTCATACTATTAGCCATATTATGCTTATATTATCGATATAACGACAATTACTATACTTATTACTGTTATTATTATCAATCTAACTCATATTATTAGCCATATTATGCTTATATGAACGACAGAACGACAATTACTGTACTTATTACTCTTATCATTATCAATCTAAGTCATATTATTAGCCGTATTATGCTTATATGATCGATAGAACGACAATTACTATACTTATTACTCTTATTATTATCAATCTAACTCATATTATTAGCCATATTATGCTTAAATGATCGATAGAACGACAATTACTATACTTATTACACTCACTGTTATCAATCTAACTCATATTATTAACCATATTATGCAAATTTGATCGATAGAACGACAATCACTATACTTATTACTCTTATTATTATCAACCTAACTCATATTATTAGCCATATTATGCTTAAATGATCGATAGAACAACAATTACTATACTTATTACTCTTATTATTATAAATCTAACTGATATTATTAGCCATATTATGCTTATATGATCGATAGAACGACAATTACTATACTTATTACTCTTATTATCATCAATCTAACTCATATTATTAGCCATATTATGCTTATATGATCGATAGAACGACAAATACTATACTTATTACTCTTACTATTATCAATCTAACTCATATTATTAACCACATTATGCTAATATGATCGATAGAACTACAATTACTATACTCATTACTCTTATTATTATCAATCCAACTCATGTTATTACCCATATTATGCTTATATGATCGATAGAACGACAATCACTATACTTATTACTCTTATTATTATCAACCTAACTCATATTATTAGCCATATTATGCTTATATTATCGATAGAACGACAATTACTATACTTATTACTGTTAATATTATCAATCTAACGCATATTATTAGCCATATTATGCTTATATGATCGACAGAACGACAATTACTATACTTATTACACTCACTGTTATCAATAAAACTCATATTATTAACCATATTATGCAAATTTGATCGATAGAACGACAATCACTCTACTTATTACTCTTATTATTATCAACCTAATTCATATTATTAGCCATATTATGCTTATATGATCGATAGAACGACAATCACTATACTTATTACTCTTATTATTATCAACCTAACTCATACTATTAGCCATATTATGCTTATATTATCGATATAACGACAATTACTATACTTATTACTGTTATTATTATCAATCTAACTCATATTATTAGCCATATTATGCTTATATGAACGACAGAACGACAATTACTGTACTTATTACTCTTATCATTATCAATCTAAGTCATATTATTAGCCGTATTATGCTTATATGATCGATAGAACGACAATTACTATACTTATTACTCTTATTATTATCAATCTAACTCATATTATTAGCCATATTATGCTTAAATGATCGATAGAACGACAATTACTATACTTATTACACTCACTGTTATCAATCTAACTCATATTATTAACCATATTATGCAAATTTGATCGATAGAACGACAATCACTATACTTATTACTCTTATTATTATCAACCTAACTCATATTATTAGCCATATTATGCTTAAATGATCGATAGAACAACAATTACTATACTTATTGCTCTTATTATTATAAATCTAACTCATATTATTAGCCATATTATGCTTATATGATCGATAGAACGACAATTACTATACTTATTACTCTTATTATTATGAATCTAACTCATATTATTAACCATATTATGCAGATATGATCGATAGAACTACAATTACTATACTCATTACTCTTATTATTATTAATCTAACTGATATTATTAGCCATATTATGCTTATATGATCGATAGAACGACAATTACTATACTTATTACTCTTATTATCATCAATCTAACTCATATTATTAGCCATATTATGCTTATATGATCGATAGAACGACAAATACTATACTTATTACTCTTACTATTATCAATCTAACTCATATTATTAACCATATTATGCTAATATGATCGATAGAACTACAATTACTATACTCATTACTCTTATTATTATCAATCCAACTCATGTTATTACCCATATTATGCTTATATGATCGATAGAACGACAATCACTATACTTATTACTCTTATTATTATCAACCTAACTCATATTATTAGCCATATTATGCTTATATTATCGATAGAACGACAATTACTATACTTATTACTGTTAATATTATCAATCTAACGCATATTATTAGCCATATTATGCTTATATGATCGACAGAACGACAATTACTATACTTATTACACTCACTGTTATCAATAAAACTCATATTATTAACCATATTATGCAAATTTGATCGATAGAACGACAATCACTCTACTTATTACTCTTATTATTATCAACCTAACTCATATTATTAGCCATATTATGCTTATATGATCGATAGAACGACAATCACTATACTTATTACTCTTATTATTATCAACCTAACTCATACTATTAGCCATATTGTGCTTATATTATCGATATAACGACAATTACTATACTTATTACTGTTATTATTATCAATCTAACTCATATTATTAGCCATATTATGCTTATATGAACGACAGAACGACAATTACTGTACTTATTACTCTTATCATTATCAATCTAAGTCATATTATTAGCCGTATTATGCTTATATGATCGATAGAACGACAATTACTATACTTATTACTCTTATTATTATCAATCTAACTCATATTATTAGCCATATTATGCTTAAATGATCGATAGAACGACAATTACTATACTTATTACACTCACTGTTATCAATCTAACTCATATTATTAACCATATTATGCAAATTTGATCGATAGAACGACAATCACTATACTTACTACTCTTATTATTATCAACCTAACTCATATTATTAGCCATATTATGCTTAAATGATCGATAGAACAACAATTACTATACTTATTGCTCTTATTATTATAAATCTAACTCATATTATTAGCCATATTATGCTTATATGATCGATAGAACGACAATTACTATACTTATTACTCTTATTATTATTAATCTAACTCATATTATTAACCATATTATGCAGATATGATCGATAGAACTACAATTACTATACTCATTACTCTTATTATTATTAATCTAACTGATATTATTAGCCATATTATGCTTATATGATCGATAGAACGACAATTACTATACATATTACTCTTATTATCATCAATCTAACTCATATTATTAGCCATATTATGCTTATATGATCGATAGAACGACAAATACTATACTTATTACTCTTATTATTATCAATCTAACTCATATTATTAACCATATTATGCTAATATGATCGATAGAAATACTATTACTATACTCATTACTCTTATTATTATCAATCCAACTCATGTTATTACCCATATTATGCTTATATGAACGACAGAACGACAATTACTATACTTATTACTCTTATTATTATCAATCTAACTCATATTATTAGCCATATTATGCTTATATGATCGATAGAACGAGAATTACTATACTCACTACTCTTAGTATTATCAATCTAACTCATATTATTAGCCATATTATGCTTAAATGATCGATAGAACGACAATTACTATACTTATTACTCTTATTATTATCAATCTAACTCATATTATTAGCCATATTATGCTTATATGATCGATAGAACGAGAATTACTATACTCACTACTCTTAGTATTATCAATCTAACTCATATTATTAGCCATATTATGCTTATATTATCGATAGAACGACAATTACTATACTTATTACTGTTATTATTATCAATCTAACTCATATTATTAGCCATATTATGCTTAAATGATCGATAGAACGACAATTACTATACTTATTACTGTTAATATTATCAATCTAACGCATATTATTAGCCATATTATGCTTATATGATCGACAGAACGACAATTACTATACTTATTACACTCACTGTTATCAATAAAACTCATATTATTAACCATATTATGCAAATTTGATCGATAGAACGACAATCACTCTACTTATTACTCTTATTATTATCAACCTAACTCATATTATTAGCCATATTATGCTTAAATGATCGATAGAACAACAATTACTATACTTATTGCTCTTATTATTATAAATCTAACTCATATTATTAGCCATATTATGCTTATATGATCGATAGAACGACAATTACTATACTTATTACTCTTATTATTATGAATCTAACTCATATTATTAGCCATATTATGCTTATATGAACGACAGAACGACAATTACTGTACTTATTACTCTTATCATTATCAATCTAAGTCATATTATTAGCCGTATTATGCTTATATGATCGATAGAACGACAATTACTATACTTATTACTCTTATTATTATCAATCTAACTCATATTATTAGCCATATTATGCTTAAATGATCGATAGAACGACAATTACTATACTTATTACACTCACTGTTATCAATCTAACTCATATTATTAACCATATTATGCAAATTTGATCGATAGAACGACAATCACTATACTTATTACTCTTATTATTATCAACCTAACTCATATTATTAGCCATATTATGCTTAAATGATCGATAGAACAACAATTACTATACTTATTACTCTTATTATTATAAATCTAACTCATATTATTAGCCATATTATGCTTATATGATCGATAGAACGACAATTACTATACTTATTACTCTTATTATTATGAATCTAACTCATATTATTAACCATATTATGCAGATATGATCGATAGAACTACAATTACTATACTCATTACTCTTATTATTATTAATCTAACTGATATTATTAGCCATATTATGCTTATATGATCGATAGAACGACAATTACTATACTTATTACTCTTATTATCATCAATCTAACTCATATTATTAGCCATATTATGCTTATATGATCGATAGAACGACAAATACTATACTTATTACTCTTACTATTATCAATCTAACTCATATTATTAACCACATTATGCTAATATGATCGATAGAACTACAATTACTATACTCATTACTCTTATTATTATCAATCCAACTCATGTTATTACCCATATTATGCTTATATGATCGATAGAACGACAATCACTATACTTATTACTCTTATTATTATCAACCTAACTCATATTATTAGCCATATTATGCTTATATTATCGATAGAACGACAATTACTATACTTATTACTGTTAATATTATCAATCTAACGCATATTATTAGCCATATTATGCTTATATGATCGACAGAACGACAATTACTATACTTATTACACTCACTGTTATCAATAAAACTCATATTATTAACCATATTATGCAAATTTGATCGATAGAACGACAATCACTCTACTTATTACTCTTATTATTATCAACCTAATTCATATTATTAGCCATATTATGCTTATATGATCGATAGAACGACAATCACTATACTTATTACTCTTATTATTATCAACCTAACTCATACTATTAGCCATATTATGCTTATATTATCGATATAACGACAATTACTATACTTATTACTGTTATTATTATCAATCTAACTCATATTATTAGCCATATTATGCTTATATGAACGACAGAACGACAATTACTGTACTTATTACTCTTATCATTATCAATCTAAGTCATATTATTAGCCGTATTATGCTTATATGATCGATAGAACGACAATTACTATACTTATTACTCTTATTATTATCAATCTAACTCATATTATTAGCCATATTATGCTTAAATGATCGATAGAACGACAATTACTATACTTATTACACTCACTGTTATCAATCTAACTCATATTATTAACCATATTATGCAAATTTGATCGATAGAACGACAATCACTATACTTATTACTCTTATTATTATCAACCTAACTCATATTATTAGCCATATTATGCTTAAATGATCGATAGAACAACAATTACTATACTTATTGCTCTTATTATTATAAATCTAACTCATATTATTAGCCATATTATGCTTATATGATCGATAGAACGACAATTACTATACTTATTACTCTTATTATTATGAATCTAACTCATATTATTAACCATATTATGCAGATATGATCGATAGAACTACAATTACTATACTCATTACTCTTATTATTATTAATCTAACTGATATTGTTAGCCATATTATGCTTATATGATCGATAGAACGACAATTACTATACTTATTACTCTTATTATCATCAATCTAACTCATATTATTAGCCATATTATGCTTATATGATCGATAGAACGACAAATACTATACTTATTACTCTTACTATTATCAATCTAACTCATATTATTAACCATATTATGCTAATATGATCGATAGAACTACAATTACTATACTCATTACTCTTATTATTATCAATCCAACTCATGTTATTACCCATATTATGCTTATATGATCGATAGAACGACAATCACTATACTTATTACTCTTATTATTATCAACCTAACTCATATTATTAGCCATATTATGCTTATATTATCGATAGAACGACAATTACTATACTTATTACTGTTAATATTATCAATCTAACGCATATTATTAGCCATATTATGCTTATATGATCGACAGAACGACAATTACTATACTTATTACACTCACTGTTATCAATAAAACTCATATTATTAACCATATTATGCAAATTTGATCGATAGAACGACAATCACTCTACTTATTACTCTTATTATTATCAACCTAACTCATATTATTAGCCATATTATGCTTATATGATCGATAGAACGACAATCACTATACTTATTACTCTTATTATTATCAACCTAACTCATACTATTAGCCATATTGTGCTTATATTATCGATATAACGACAATTACTATACTTATTACTGTTATTATTATCAATCTAACTCATATTATTAGCCATATTATGCTTATATGAACGACAGAACGACAATTACTGTACTTATTACTCTTATCATTATCAATCTAAGTCATATTATTAGCCGTATTATGCTTATATGATCGATAGAACGACAATTACTATACTTATTACTCTTATTATTATCAATCTAACTCATATTATTAGCCATATTATGCTTAAATGATCGATAGAACGACAATTACTATACTTATTACACTCACTGTTATCAATCTAACTCATATTATTAACCATATTATGCAAATTTGTTCGATAGAACGACAATCACTATACTTACTACTCTTATTATTATCAACCTAACTCATATTATTAGCCATATTATGCTTAAATGATCGATAGAACAACAATTACTATACTTATTGCTCTTATTATTATAAATCTAACTCATATTATTAGCCATATTATGCTTATATGATCGATAGAACGACAATTACTATACTTATTACTCTTATTATTATTAATCTAACTCATATTATTAACCATATTATGCAGATATGATCGATAGAACTACAATTACTATACTCATTACTCTTATTATTATTAATCTAACTGATATTATTAGCCATATTATGCTTATATGATCGATAGAACGACAATTACTATACATATTACTCTTATTATCATCAATCTAACTCATATTATTAGCCATATTATGCTTATATGATCGATAGAACGACAAATACTATACTTATTACTCTTATTATTATCAATCTAACTCATATTATTAACCATATTATGCTAATATGATCGATAGAAATACTATTACTATACTCATTACTCTTATTATTATCAATCCAACTCATGTTATTACCCATATTATGCTTATATGATCGATAGAACGACAATCACTATACTTATTACTCTTATTATTATCAACCTAACTCATATTATTAGCCATATTATGCTTATATTATCGATAGAACGACAATTACTATACTTATTACTGTTAATATTATCAATCTAACGCATATTATTAGCCATATTATGCTTATATGATCGACAGAACGACAATTACTATACTTATTACACTCACTGTTTATCAATTAAAAACTCATATTATTAACCATATTATTCAATTTGATCGATAGAACGACAATCACTCTACTTATTACTCTTATTATTATCAACCTAACTCATATTATTAGCCATATTATGCTTATATGATCGATAGAACGACAATCACTATACTTATTACTCTTATTATTATCAACCTAACTCATATTATTAGCCATATTATGCTTATATGATCGATAGAACGACAATCACTATACTTATTACTCTTATTATTATCAACCTAACTCATATTATTAGCCATATTATGCATATATTATCGATATAACGACAATTACTATACTTATTACTGTTATTATTATCAATCTAACTCATATTATTAGCCATATTATGCTTATATGAACGACAGAACGACAATTACTGTACTTATTACTCTTATCATTATCAATCTAAGTCATATTATTAGCCATATTATGCTTATATGATCGATAGAACGACAATTACTATACTTATTACTCTTATTATTATCAATCTAACTCATATTATTAGCCATATTATGCTTAAATGATCGATAGAACGACAATTACTATACTTATTACTCTTATTATTATCAATCTAACTCATATTATTAGCCATATTATGCTTATATGATCGATAGAACGGCAATTACTATACTTATTACTCTTATTATTATCAATCTAACTCATATTATTAGCCATATTATGCTTATATGATCGATAGAACGAGAATTACTATACTCACTACTCTTAGTATTATCAATCTAACTCATATTATTAGCCATATTATGCTTATATTATCGATAGAACGACAATTACTATACTTATTACTGTTATTATTATCAATCTAACTCATATTATTAGCCATATTATGCTTAAATGATCGATAGAACGACAATTACTATACTTATTACTCTTACTATTATCAATCTAACACATATTATTAGCCATATTATGCTTAAATGATCGATAGAACGACAATTACTATACTTATTACACTCACTGTTATCAATCTAACTCATATTATTAACCATATTATGCAAATTTGATCGATAGAACGACAATCACTATACTTATTACTCTTATTATTATCAACCTAACTCATATTATTAGCCATATTATGCTTAAATGATCGATAGAACAACAATTACTATACTTATTACTCTTATTATTATAAATCTAACTCATATTATTAGCCATATTATGCTTATATGATCGATAGAACGACAATTACTATACTTATTACTCTTATTATTATGAATCTAACTCATATTATTAACCATATTATGCAGATATGATCGATAGAACTACAATTACTATACTCATTACTCTTATTATTATTAATCTAACTGATATTATTAGCCATATTATGCTTATATGACAGATAGAACGACAATTACTATACTTATTACTCTTATTATCATCAATCTAACTCATATTATTAGCCATATTATGCTTATATGATCGATAGAACGACAAATACTATACTTATTACTCTTATTATTATCAATCTAACTCATATTATTAGCCATATTATGCTTAAATGATCGATAGAACGACAATCACTATACTTATTACTCTTATTATTATCAACCTAACTCATACTATTAGCCATATTATGCTTATATTATCGATATAACGACAATTACTATACTTATTACTCTTATTATTATAAATCTAACTCATATTATTAGCCATATTACGCTTATATGATCGATAGAACGACAATTACTATACATATTACTCTTATTTTTATCAATCTAACTCATATTATTAAACATATTATGCTAATATGATCGATAGAACGACAATTACTATACTTATTACACTCACTATTATCAATCTAACTCATATTATTAACCATATTATGCAGACATGATCGATAGCACTACATTTACTATACCTATTACTCTTACTATTATCAACCTAACACATATTATTAGCCATATTATGCTTATATGATCGATAGAACGACAATTACTATACTTATTATTCTTATTATTATCAATCTAACTCATATTATTAGCCATATTATGCTTAAATGATCGATAGAACGACAATTACTATACTTATTACTCTTATTATTATCAATCTAACTCATATTATTAGCCATATTATGCTTATATGATCGATAGAACGAGAATTACTATACTCACTACTCTTAGTATTATCAATCTAACTCATATTATTAGCCATATTATGCCTTTATTATCGATAGAACGACAATTACTATACTTATTACTCTTATTATTATCAATCTAACTCATATTATTAGCCATATTATGCTTAAATGATCGATAGAACGACAATTACTATACTTATTACACTCACTGTTATCAATCTAACTCATATTATTAACCATATTATGCAAATTTGATCGATAGAACGACAATCACTATACTTATTACTCTTATTATTATCAACCTAACTCATATTATTAGCCATATTATGCTTAAATGATCGATAGAACAACAATTACTATACTTATTGCTCTTATTATTATAAATCTAACTCATATTATTAGCCATATTATGCTTATATGATCGATAGAACGACAATTACTATACTTATTACTCTTATTATTATGAATCTAACTCATATTATTAACCATATTATGCAGATATGATCGATAGAACTACAATTACTATACTCATTACTCTTATTATTATTAATCTAACTGATATTGTTAGCCATATTATGCTTATATGATCGATAGAACGACAATTACTATACTTATTACTCTTATTATCATCAATCTAACTCATATTGTTAGCCATATTATGCTTATATGATCGATAGAACGACAAATACTATACTTATTACTCTTACTATTATCAATCTAACTCATATTATTAACCATATTATGCTAATATGATCGATAGAACTACAATTACTATACTCATTACTCTTATTATTATCAATCCAACTCATGTTATTACCCATATTATGCTTATATGATCGATAGAACGACAATCACTATACTTATTACTCTTATTATTATCAACCTAACTCATATTATTAGCCATATTATGCTTATATTATCGATAGAACGACAATTACTATACTTATTACTGTTAATATTATCAATCTAACGCATATTATTAGCCATATTATGCTTATATGATCGACAGAACGACAATTACTATACTTATTACACTCACTGTTATCAATAAAACTCATATTATTAACCATATTATGCAAATTTGATCGATAGAACGACAATCACTCTACTTATTACTCTTATTATTATCAACCTAACTCATATTATTAGCCATATTATGCTTATATGATCGATAGAACGACAATCACTATACTTATTACTCTTATTATTATCAACCTAACTCATACTATTAGCCATATTGTGCTTATATTATCGATATAACGACAATTACTATACTTATTACTGTTATTATTATCAATCTAACTCATATTATTAGCCATATTATGCTTATATGAACGACAGAACGACAATTACTGTACTTATTACTCTTATCATTATCAATCTAAGTCATATTATTAGCCGTATTATGCTTATATGATCGATAGAACGACAATTACTATACTTATTACTCTTATTATTATCAATCTAACTCATATTATTAGCCATATTATGCTTAAATGATCGATAGAACGACAATTACTATACTTATTACACTCACTGTTATCAATCTAACTCATATTATTAACCATATTATGCAAATTTGTTCGATAGAACGACAATCACTATACTTACTACTCTTATTATTATCAACCTAACTCATATTATTAGCCATATTATGCTTAAATGATCGATAGAACAACAATTACTATACTTATTGCTCTTATTATTATAAATCTAACTCATATTATTAGCCATATTATGCTTATATGATCGATAGAACGACAATTACTATACTTATTACTCTTATTATTATTAATCTAACTCATATTATTAACCATATTATGCAGATATGATCGATAGAACTACAATTACTATACTCATTACTCTTATTATTATTAATCTAACTGATATTATTAGCCATATTATGCTTATATGATCGATAGAACGACAATTACTATACATATTACTCTTATTATCATCAATCTAACTCATATTATTAGCCATATTATGCTTATATGATCGATAGAACGACAAATACTATACTTATTACTCTTATTATTATCAATCTAACTCATATTATTAACCATATTATGCTAATATGATCGATAGAAATACTATTACTATACTCATTACTCTTATTATTATCAATCCAACTCATGTTATTACCCATATTATGCTTATATGATCGATAGAACGACAATCACTATACTTATTACTCTTATTATTATCAACCTAACTCATATTATTAGCCATATTATGCTTATATTATCGATAGAACGACAATTACTATACTTATTACTGTTAATATTATCAATCTAACGCATATTATTAGCCATATTATGCTTATATGATCGACAGAACGACAATTACTATACTTATTACACTCACTGTTATCAATAAAACTCATATTATTAACCATATTATTCAAATTTGATCGATAGAACGACAATCACTCTACTTATTACTCTTATTATTATCAACCTAACTCATATTATTAGCCATATTATGCTTATATGATCGATAGAACGACAATCACTATACTTATTACTCTTATTATTATCAACCTAACTCATATTATTAGCCATATTATGCTTATATGATCGATAGAACGACAATCACTATACTTATTACTCTTATTATTATCAACCTAACTCATATTATTAGCCATATTATGCTTATATTATCGATATAACGACAATTACTATACTTATTACTGTTATTATTATCAATCTAACTCATATTATTAGCCATATTATGCTTATATGAACGACAGAACGACAATTACTGTACTTATTACTCTTATCATTATCAATCTAAGTCATATTATTAGCCATATTATGCTTATATGATCGATAGAACGACAATTACTATACTTATTACTCTTATTATTATCAATCTAACTCATATTATTAGCCATATTATGCTTAAATGATCGATAGAACGACAATTACTATACTTATTACTCTTATTATTATCAATCTAACTCATATTATTAGCCATATTATGCTTATATGATCGATAGAACGGCAATTACTATACTTATTACTCTTATTATTATCAATCTAACTCATATTATTAGCCATATTATGCTTATATGATCGATAGAACGAGAATTACTATACTCACTACTCTTAGTATTATCAATCTAACTCATATTATTAGCCATATTATGCTTATATTATCGATAGAACGACAATTACTATACTTATTACTGTTATTATTATCAATCTAACTCATATTATTAGCCATATTATGCTTAAATGATCGATAGAACGACAATTACTATACTTATTACTCTTACTATTATCAATCTAACACATATTATTAGCCATATTATGCTTAAATGATCGATAGAACGACAATTACTATACTTATTACACTCACTGTTATCAATCTAACTCATATTATTAACCATATTATGCAAATTTGATCGATAGAACGACAATCACTATACTTATTACTCTTATTATTATCAACCTAACTCATATTATTAGCCATATTATGCTTAAATGATCGATAGAACAACAATTACTATACTTATTACTCTTATTATTATAAATCTAACTCATATTATTAGCCATATTATGCTTATATGATCGATAGAACGACAATTACTATACTTATTACTCTTATTATTATGAATCTAACTCATATTATTAACCATATTATGCAGATATGATCGATAGAACTACAATTACTATACTCATTACTCTTATTATTATTAATCTAACTGATATTATTAGCCATATTATGCTTATATGACAGATAGAACGACAATTACTATACTTATTACTCTTATTATCATCAATCTAACTCATATTATTAGCCATATTATGCTTATATGATCGATAGAACGACAAATACTATACTTATTACTCTTATTATTATCAATCTAACTCATATTATTAGCCATATTATGCTTAAATGATCGATAGAACGACAATCACTATACTTATTACTCTTATTATTATCAACCTAACTCATACTATTAGCCATATTATGCTTATATTATCGATATAACGACAATTACTATACTTATTACTCTTATTATTATAAATCTAACTCATATTATTAGCCATATTACGCTTATATGATCGATAGAACGACAATTACTATACATATTACTCTTATTTTTATCAATCTAACTCATATTATTAAACATATTATGCTAATATGATCGATAGAACGACAATTACTATACTTATTACACTCACTATTATCAATCTAACTCATATTATTAACCATATTATGCAGACATGATCGATAGCACTACATTTACTATACCTATTACTCTTACTATTATCAACCTAACACATATTATTAGCCATATTATGCTTATATGATCGATAGAACGACAATTACTATACTTATTATTCTTATTATTATCAATCTAACTCATATTATTAGCCATATTATGCTTAAATGATCGATAGAACGACAATTACTATACTTATTACTCTTATTATTATCAATCTAACTCATATTATTAGCCATATTATGCTTATATGATCGATAGAACGAGAATTACTATACTCACTACTCTTAGTATTATCAATCTAACTCATATTATTAGCCATATTATGCCTTTATTATCGATAGAACGACAATTACTATACTTATTACTGTTATTATTATCAATCTAACTCATATTATTAGCCATATTATGCTTAAATGATCGATAGAACGACAATTACTATACGTATTACTGTTAATATTATCAATCTAACGCATATTATTAGCCATATTATGCTTATATGATCGACAGAACGACAATTACTATACTTATTACACTCACTGTTATCAATAAAGATCATATTATTAACCATATTATGCAAATTTGATCGATAGAACGACAATCACTCTACTTATTACTCTTATTATTATCAACCTAACTCATATTATTAGCCATATTATGCTTAAATGATCGATAGAACAACAATTACTGTACTTATTGCTCTTATTATTATAAATCTAACTCATATTATTAGCCATATTATGCTTATATTATCGATATAACGACAATTACTATACTTATTACTCTTATTATTATAAATCTAACTCATATTATTAGCCATATTACGCTTATATGATCGATAGAACGACAATTACTATACTTATTACTCTTATTATCATCAATCTAACTCATATTATTAGCCATATTATGCTTATATGATCGATAGAACGACAAATACTATACTTATTACTCTTATTATTATCAATCTAACTCATATTATTAGCCATATTATGCTTAAATGATCGATAGAACGACAATCACTATACTTATTACTCTTATTATTATCAACCTAACTCATACTATTAGCCATATTATGCTTATATTATCGATATAACGACAATTACTATACTTATTACTCTTATTATTATAAATCTAACTCATATTATTAGCCATATTACGCTTATATGATCGATAGAACGACAATTACTATACATATTAATCTTATTTTTATCAATCTAACTCATATTATTAAACATATTATGCTAATATGATCGATAGAACGACAATTACTATACTTATTACACTCACTATTATCAATCTAACTCATATTATTAACCATATTATGCAGACATGATCGATAGCACTACATTTACTATACCTATTACTCTTACTATTATCAACCTAACACATATTATTAGCCATATTATGCTTATATGATCGATAGAACGACAATTACTATACTTATTATTCTTATTATTATCAATCTAACTCATATTATTAGCCATATTATGCTTATATGATCGATAGAACGACAATTACTATACATATTACTCTTATTATCATCAATCTAACTCATATTATTAGCCATATTATGCTTATATGATCGATAGAACGACAAATACTATACTTATTACTCTTATTATTATCAATCTAACTCATATTATTAACCATATTATGCTAATATGATCGATAGAAATACTATTACTATACTCATTACTCTTATTATTATCAATCCAACTCATGTTATTACCCATATTATGCTTATATGATCGATAGAACGACAATCACTATACTTATTACTCTTATTATTATCAACCTAACTCATATTATTAGCCATATTATGCTTATATTATCGATAGAACGACAATTACTATACTTATTACTGTTAATATTATCAATCTAACGCATATTATTAGCCATATTATGCTTATATGATCGACAGAACGACAATTACTATACTTATTACACTCACTGTTATCAATAAAACTCATATTATTAACCATATTATTCAAATTTGATCGATAGAACGACAATCACTCTACTTATTACTCTTATTATTATCAACCTAACACATATTATTAGCCATATTATGCTTATATGATCGATAGAACGACAATCACTATACTTATTACTCTTATTATTATCAACCTAACTCATATTATTAGCCATATTATGCTTATATGATCGATAGAACGACAATCACTATACTTATTACTCTTATTATTATCAACCTAACTCATATTATTAGCCATATTATGCTTATATTATCGATATAACGACAATTACTATACTTATTACTGTTATTATTATCAATCTAACTCATATTATTAGCCATATTATGCTTATATGAACGACAGAACGACAATTACTGTACTTATTACTCTTATCATTATCAATCTAAGTCATATTATTAGCCATATTATGCTTATATGATCGATAGAACGACAATTACTATACTTATTACTCTTATTATTATCAATCTAACTCATATTATTAGCCATATTATGCTTAAATGATCGATAGAACGACAATTACTATACTTATTACTCTTA
Organism: Megachile rotundata; assembly: GCF_050947335.1. Taxonomy (NCBI): domain Eukaryota; kingdom Metazoa; phylum Arthropoda; class Insecta; order Hymenoptera; family Megachilidae; genus Megachile; species Megachile rotundata. Next base: position 234,227 of record NW_027473449.1, on the reverse strand, counting down.
TTATTATCAATCTAACTCATATTATTAGCCATATTATGCTTATATGATCGATAGAACGGCAATTACTATACTTATTACTCTTATTATTATCAATCTAACTCATATTATTAACCATATTATGCAAATTTGATCGATAGAACGACAATCACTATACTTATTACTCTTATTATTATCAACCTAACTCATATTATTAGCCATATTATGCTTAAATGATCGATAGAACAGCAATTACTATACTTATTACTCTTATTATTATAAATCTAACTCATATTATTAGCCATATTATGCTTATATGATCGATAGAACGACAATTACTATACTTATTACTCTTATTATTATGAATCTAACTCATATTATTAACCATATTATGCAGATATGATCGATAGAACTACAATTACTATACTCATTACTCTTATTATTATTAATCTAACTGATATTATTAGCCATATTATGCTTATATGACAGATAGAACGACAATTACTATACTTATTACTCTTATTATCATCAATCTAACTCATATTATTAGCCATATTATGCTTATATGATCGATAGAACGACAAATACTATACTTATTACTCTTATTATTATCAATCTAACTCATATTATTAGCCATATTATGCTTAAATGATCGATAGAACGACAATCACTATACTTATTACTCTTATTATTATCAACCTAACTCATACTATTAGCCATATTATGCTTATATTATCGATATAACGACAATTACTATACTTATTACTCTTATTATTATAAATCTAACTCATATTATTAGCCATATTACGCTTATATGATCGATAGAACGACAATTACTATACATATTACTCTTATTTTTATCAATCTAACTCATATTATTAAACATATTATGCTAATATGATCGATAGAACGACAATTACTATACTTATTACACTCACTATTATCAATCTAACTCATATTATTAACCATATTATGCAGACATGATCGATAGCACTACATTTACTATACCTATTACTCTTACTATTATCAACCTAACACATATTATTAGCCATATTATGCTTATATGATCGATAGAACGACAATTACTATACTTATTATTCCTATTATTATCAATCTAACTCATATTATTAGCCATATTATGCTTAAATGATCGATAGAACGACAATTACTATACTTATTACTCTTATTATTATCAATCTAACTCATATTATTAGCCATATTATGCTTATATGATCGATAGAACGAGAATTACTATACTCACTACTCTTAGTATTATCAATCTAACTCATATTATTAGCCATATTATGCTTATATTATCGATAGAACGACAATTACTATACTTATTACTGTTATTATTATCAATCTAACTCATATTATTAGCCATATTATGCTTAAATGATCGATAGAACGACAATTACTATACGTATTACTGTTAATATTATCAATCTAACGCATATTATTAGCCATATTATGCTTATATGATCGACAGAACGACAATTACTATACTTATTACACTCACTGTTATCAATAAAGATCATATTATCAACCATATTATGCAAATTTGATCGATAGAACGACAATCAC